>NC_089756.1:690033-715033 GCF_040412425.1 Macrobrachium rosenbergii | reverse complement strand
AAAGCCAACAAACAAACAAGGCCTAGCAATGGACCATGTGCTTGGTGCTATCTTGAGCACCTTGCCGAATGACCGCATGCCCTGCACACGGATTGTGTAGAAAACAGGACACCAGGCAAATGATAGGAGCGCCACCTGGAATGAACAGCGGCGTAATCCTTACGAGTGCTTAAAAGGATGAGTGAACGCCTGATGTCGGAACTATCCCAGGACACTTGGTCCTCCACTCTGCTCCTTTAGCTGCCCCTTGCAATCCTGCGTGGCTGTCCTTGGGCCTACAGTGTTCTTTTGTAGTGAAGCCCCTTAACTCTACCCTTCACTGTCAGCCGTCTCCTGATGAAGGTAATGTACCGAGATCAGGGTTCTTAAGTCAGTCACATGTGTATCAGTGTTCTACTATATTTTTTCCATTTCCTTTCTAAGGCGATATGCCCACAGTGAGACCTGGAACACTTTAAATTGTGTTAATGTGATGATAACCTACAGTGGAGTGAATTATTTGTTTGTTGCTTGGAATTAGAGTCACCAGAATCGAGGCCCCTTTTGGCACCCTCTGTACACGACTTTGATTCCTTGATCATGCTCCCCAATACACCTATGTAACCACGTGTATCCCAGTTACAGACAGAAGTTGCTGCTGTGAATCTGAGCATCATCTTGTGTGTGCAGTGGTATAACCCTTGCTCTCTCCCCCCTCTCCAGTACCCCTTTGAAGCAGGCCTTTTAGTTATGTCAGGGAAAATACCCTGTTTTGTTACACCCTTGTAGCGGCAGGGATCTGTTTACCTGTCCAAATTTACACTTCCTTTTCTTCTAATATGTAATTAATGTAAATATACTCATGTAAGTAAAAAATAAGTGTTTACCTGAAACTTCCCCCTCTGAAGCAGGCCTTCAGCCTACACCTTTGCATATGTTTACTGGACTCTGCCTAAGAATCAGCTATAATAAATTTTCAAGGTAAGTTCCCATTTCACTCAACCATAAACATATCAATGGCAGCCCTTGCTTAGAATCATGTAGATTGCCCCTACCTCGCCTCATTGCAACCACAATCATTAGCTGAATAGCCTCACTAAAGCTGGTTGCAAGAGAAAGAAATGAACCTTCTTACTAGCGTAAAATATTCCCATACAAGTGCACAAGTGATCCAGCTCCACAGTAAGTACAGTGTTTTACCTTTATTTTATGTTAGGTGCTACCAAATTGTGACTGCAAAGAGAGTAGGAATTTGTTAGGACATGTGCATGCAACCCCATAGAGAAGAGAGATTTATTAACCTTTACACAAGCTTTGATGGCTAATGCATGGTAATTTGCATGTTTTCCACAATAGGCAAGCTAGGAAAAGTGAAAAGTGGCTTTTGTTGCTGTTTGTGTTTAAAAGAAAATAGTGAGTGTATTTTCTTCTCATGTGACTCGAACAATTTCACTGTTTGGAAAACCCTAGTTAGGCACATGCTAGAACCCATGCAAATTAACCTGTTCAGCAATTTTCATATCGCTGGAATTAGGATTTTTATTCTCTCTCTCTCTCTCTCTCTTTTGTAGAGTTTAGTAATTTGTTAGGCAAATATATTATTCTTCCATATCGAGTAAATCTCATGAAGCTGTAAAACTTTGTTCAGGCCACATGAGCCAAAAATTTTGTTTAGCATTCGCATCTTGCTTAAAATTCCTCAATAAAGCAATGCACTTGGTAAATTCTATTCCAGTCAGCAACTAAGCAGCACCAGATCGCACCCTTTCATTCATTCCTCCCAGCCAACCTTGTGTTGTCTCGCCGGCCAAATGGCCTTGAGCTGTCTCACTGCAGCATCGCAATATCTCATGCGCCATTGCCAAACCTTGCCCATACCAGGCGCTAATGTAAACACAAGTAAACCCAGTCACGTGCCTCAAATCAGGTCTCTTTAGCATAATGTAAAATACATTCCTCAAACCACGTGACCGAACTGTGTGGCAGCCTAGCCTTGTCTGTGCATGGTAACCTTAAGCCTTACAACTATTCTCTCGAGAAGGTCCGCTCCGAACTTATCTAATACTTAACCCTACATACGCCATATTATTTGGTTGGGCCAGCGCCTTCCGACATCTCTCAGCAACTCTAATGGCATAAGTTAATTTTGTGATGAACCCATAAAAATTGTACTTACAAATACAAGTTACATTCTCTAACTCATTCTGACTCATTCCTACACATACAAATAATGTCCTCAGAGACACCCTAATCATTCCATTCGTTCCAAACACCCTCAAGTCCTCCAAGATGCCCTTAACTCTTCATTGAGGATACCCTACGTCCTCTGAGAAGCCCTAATCATTCTGTTTGTTCCGAACACCCTCAAGTCCTCTGAGACAACCTTAACCTTTCATTGAGAACACCCTACATCCGCCATGACACCCTAATCATTCTGTTTGTTCTGAACACCCTCAAGTCCTCCAGACGCCCTTAACCATTCATTGAAAATGCCTATGTCCTCCAAGATGCCCTAATCATTCCGTTCATTCCGAACACCTTCAAGTCCACCGAGACGTCCTTAACCGTTTATTGAGAACACCCTACGTCCTCTGAGATGCCCTAATCATTCTGTTCATTCCGAACACCCACAAGTCCTCCAAGATGCCCGAGGAGGGAGATCCTCTCCCTAAGGATCACACCTCCTCTGATGACATCAGTCTCGACAAAGTGCCCTGGCTGCAAGAACAGCCTGGCACTCCCCGAGTGGCACTTGACCCTAAGCCTGCAGTCGCCCTCTTGATCACAGGAGCAGATGCATCAGTTCCGGCCCTCAGCCGAGAGCAGCTCATTCCAGAATAGGCCAATGACTCTATCCCACGGCTCCATTGCGTCCAAGCCACCTCTACAGAAGAAGAGCTTAAGGACCTAACAAAGGATGACTTCCTACTTGACGACGGAGTACTCTACTTGGTCTCCCAAAGAACCCACTTCCATCCCTCATCGGCTCGTAGTAGTTCCCCCGTCTCTGCAGTCTAACTTTCTGTGCCTGGCACATGATGGACTTGGCAGACACTTTGGTGTCGCCCGGACTACCTGTCCCATAGAAAGAAAGTTTTACTGGCCTGGCCTCCACAAGACGGTCAAAGCATTCATCGTTTCTTGCCCTGTGTGCCAGATTACCAGAAACCCCAATGAAGTCATCCTGAAGGCCCCTATACAGAACATCCCATCAGTAGGAGTTCCCTTCAAAGATGTTTGTGTTGACTACTTCACATCCAGAGGGTGCACCAAAGGGAAATTTGGAAATAGCCACTGTCTGATGATCATTGATAGGTTTACCAGGTACCCTGAAGCCATTCCCATCAGGAGTGAGAACTCCAAGAACGCAGTGAAGGATCTCATTCAATTCTTTTGCTGTTTTGGGTTCCCTGAAACAATTCAGACCGACCAAGGGTGGCACTTCATGTCGCAGAAGTTTTGTGACAGCATGGCAAGCCATAGCATAAAATACATCAACTCTGTGCCATATCGTCCGGAAAGCCAGGGAATCGTGGATCGTTTCCATAAGACTCTGAAGTCTATCCTGTCTAAACTTGGTCATGAGGATGGTACCAACTGGGAGGAGAACCTCCCCTACACCCTCTTCACTATTCAGCAAGCTCCCATAGAAATCTTGGGGTATTGCCCCTTTGAATTGCTTTACACACATTCCACCCAGGCCCCCTTGACATCCTGTATAAGGCCTGGGCTAACCCTACGAAGGCCGAATGAGTAAAGGATCTCCTGATTATTCAGCAGAAATTCCGAGCCACCTGGGCGGTAGCCCAAGCAAATGAGACCGCGACACAAGAAAGGGTCAAATTGAAGCTTAACCAAGAAGCCAGAACTTGGCCCTGTAATACAGGCAACTCAGTCCTCATCCTCTGGACTGGAACGATGCGCCCTTTAGAAACCCAGCTCACAGGGGCTCATAAGGTCCTGGGCAAACATGGAGACCTTAACTACCTAGTAAACTGCAGCAAAATGAAAGCCAAATGGCTTCATATCAACTTGTTAAAGCCCTATGTCCCCCGTGAGGAGAAGAGAGCCGAGGAACTACCATCAACAATAGGTGCGATAGTTGGCACCGCAACCGCAGTGCCACCGCCCTCAACTAACTCCGAAGTCCTGTGCTGCCTTGAAGTTATAACTCCGGGCTTAACTCAGACCAACGAGCCAAGGCGCACCAGCTGCTAAGCGAATACCCACTTGTCACACAAGACACGCTTGGTTGCATGGACGCAGCCGGGCACAGCGTCAGAGTACCTGAAGGTGCCCAACCAATAACGCAGGGCTATTATAAAGTCAACCCAGACAAAGCAAGAAGGATCGAAGAACAAGTCAGATTCCAGCTCGAGCTTGGTTCAATAGAATGCAACGAGAAAGAGTGGTCCTTGCCCGTTATACTGGTCCCCAAGGAAGGAGATCAGCTCTGTACAGACTACAGAAAGCTGAATGAGATTACTCAACCAGAGCTTTACCCTCTTCTAGAGATTGAAATCTTTCTAGACAGTCTAGGGAGCTCTTGCTACTTAAGCATGATAGACCTTGAGAAGGGTTACTGGCAAGTGCCCTTATCGGAAAAGTGGCATCCTTTAACTGCCTTCATAACACCCAAGAGCCTCTATCAGTATAAGGTCATGCCCTTTGGCTTAAAGTATGCTCTGAGTTGCTTCCAGGGCTTGTGAATAAAATCCTGGAAGGCATCAACAACTGTCGTCTATCTTGATGACATGATGACTTATTACAACTCTTGGGAGGAGCACCTGAAAATACTTTGCCAGATCCTAGTAGCCCTTCAAAAAGCCAATCTGGTGATTAACCTGAAAAAGTACCAGTTCGGTGTGGCAGAGATAACCTATCTAGGCCACCGTGCTGGAAGCAGCAAGTTGATGCCTAAGGATGCGAATGTCCAAGCCATCCGTAGTATGCCCTATCCACGCGCGAAGAGGGAGCCACAGTGATTTATTGGCATGATACAGAACTTTCATTGTTTCTCACTGAACTTTGCTGATGACGCCACCCCCATCACCAACCTCTTCTGAGGGAAACAACAGTTCCAGTGTACACCAGAGTGTGAACAAGCGTATGACAATTTAAAAGCTATCCTTATCAACAAGCCCGTCTTCCACACTCCTGACTACAAATGGTCTTTTTCTCTTGCGGTTGATGTCAGTGATGTTGGCATTGGTGCTGTAACGTTCCAGGAGAAGGATGGAGTAAGACATCCAGTAGTGTACTACTCCAAGAAATTGAATCTAGCACAAACTAAATACAGCACCATTGAAAAGGAGCTACCAGGCATAATACTGGCTATGAAGCAGTTTGAATCATATCATGCAGATCATAAATTCCCTCTGAATGTCTTGGCAGATCATAACCCCCTGAGGTATCTTACTACTTTCCATAATCAGAACAAGCACTTGATGCACTGGTGCATTGACCTCCAGGATTATAACTGGAGGATCGTGCTCATTAAAGGGTCAGACAATAAGAATCAGGACAAGCACTTGATGCGCTGGTGCATCGACCTCCAGGATTATAACTGGAGGATCATGCACTTTAAAGGGTCAGACAGTAAGATTGCTGATGTCCCGTTGAGGCAACAGCAGGACTGATTCCTTCACCAGTAACTAAGTATCCCTGCCGTAACCTGACACCCCCTCCAAAGTGGGTGCCATGTTACTGGTTGGCACTATCAGTGCCCACCAAAGTTTAGACACCCCCATAAATCTTGGTACTATCCTCTTGTATCAGTCATTGCAAACCATTAAGGCTACTCAGGTACTTGTAACCATGTCTGTTGACACCTGTACTTATCATGCCCTGAATGCACATAGCCGTCGCACTAAGCATCATGGCAGCACCTAACTTAAGCCCATGAATGCTTCATTGTACTGCCTCCTCAAGGCAAATTAACCACATGTTATTTTGAGGTAATTCTGTTACAACAAATGCATGAAGTCCTTTAAGAATAAGTGTTCTGACTAATCTTGTTACTTTTGAGACGTTAGTAAACAAACAGCCGTCTCACTTACTGTTAAGTGCATGAAGTACTTTAAGAAATTCTGTTGGAACTGTGTTGCTTTGAGTTGTTATTGAATAAACAACTGCCTCACCATTCGTTTTTAATATGATGTCTAGTACCTACTTATTAAAATTACTAACTTAACTCTCAGCTAAATTCATTCTGCAATTAGAGTAAATGTCACAACTGATTTTTGATATTGTTGTTGTTGTTGTTGTTTGACTATCGATTTGCAGATGTGTTGATATTTTAGAGCTGTAACCCACAAGTGTAAGAGGAGTAACTTGTCAGATGAGTTATTGTGCCTGTAGTCGTTCCAACCGAACTAGGGTGTGAATGTCAACTGGATGGGGGAGGTGCCAAGAGGTAAACCTCACACACGCCACCTCATCCTCCAAGCACAAATGTAATGTAATTTGTAGATGAGAATAATTTACTATTCTTGAAATCAGACTCATTCATTGCTTTTATCTTAAAGTAAGTGGTGGGTGTAAATTTGCCTCTAATTTATCTCCTCATACTGCCCTGTGTGAGAAACCCTTTAATTCTTCTTTACGCTAGTGAACTGCCAAAAGTCCTTGATTTCAGGTGCTGAGTCATCCGGAGAATGATAATCCCACCTGAGGCAGGCAAAGCCAACAAAGGAAGAAGGCCAAAAGAAAAAGTGATGCCACGCCTAGCAACGGACCATATGCTTGACCGAATGAACGTTTGCCACGCATGCGGATCATATAGAAAACAGGACACCAGGCGACGATAGTAGTGTCGCCTGGAACGAACAGCAACATAATCCTTATGAGGGCTTAAAAGGATGAGGGAAGGCTTGACCTTCCTCAGAAAAGGACGGAACTATCCCAGGTCACTTGGTCCTCCACTCTGCTCCTTAAGCTGCCCCTTGCAATCCCGTGTGGCTGTCCTTGAGCCTACAGTGTCCTTTTTTAGTGAAGCCGTAATGCTACTCTCTACCATCAGCCCCCCGAAGACGAAAAAGCCATCTCCTGATGAAGGTAATGTACTGAGATCAAGGTTTTTAAGTCAGTCACGTGTCTATCAGCCTGCTACTATATTTTTTCTGTTTCCTTTCTAAGGCGATATACCCGCAGTGAGACCTGAAATACTTTAAATTGTGTTAATGTGACGATAACCTACAGTGGAGTGAATTATTTGTTAGTTGCTTGGAATTAGAGTCACCAGAATCGAGGCCCCTTTTGGGGCCTTCTGTGCATGCCCTTGATTCCTTGATCATACTTCCAATACACCTGCTGTGGATCTGAGCATCATCTTGTGTGCACAGTGGTATAACCCTTGCTCTCTCCCCACACTCTATGGTGCCCCTTTGAAGCAGGCTTTTGAGTTGCATCAAGGAAAATACCACAGTTGATTTTTACTCTCTTGTAATGGCAAGAATCTATTTACCTTTCCAAATTTATGGTTCCTTTTCTTCAGATATGTAATTAATGTAAATATACTTATGTAAGTGAAAACCTAAGTGTTTACCTGACGTTTCCCCCTCTGAAGTAGGCCTTCAGCCTACACCTTTGCATATGTTTACTGGACTCGGCCTAAGAGTCAGATATAATAATTTTCAAGGTAAGTTCCTGTTGCACTCAACTGTAAGCTATATATATATATATATATATATATATATATATATATATATATATATATATATATATATATATATATATATATATATATATATATATTTGTTTCCTTGATACTGTGGAGTGTACAATTTTTCTCGCTATGCTGTCTTCAAAGCCGTTTCTGGTGTTCCCTGCCATTGCGCTGTTAGCGAATGTTATGAAGGAGTTCTCTACGACCAGTCTGGCCATATTGTTGGTGTTCCTGTACAAAACACTCATACTTTCCCAGTCTATTTTGTGGTCTTTTCCCAACAATGTTTGGGAACTGTCGACATCTGATTATAATGTCTTATGTTCTGCATATGTTTTTTGCTTCACTCTTTACAGGATTTGCCAGTTTCACCATAGTACCCCTCTACAAATCTAGACACACTGCCATATATAACCCCCCTCTTCTCCTCCCCCCCTCTACTGGCTTTTTGTTTCTATTTTATTCCTAACGGTGTTTTGTAGCTGCCTATCAATTCGAAATTATCTAGCTTCCTATTGATGGGTGTAATAGTGTTGTTGTCCGGGACTGTAATTATTTTCTTCCCTACCAAATGTTCCTTTTGTATCCCTTCCCTCTCCCCAAAATACTTTTTTCTTGCCTTGATGTGTGCCCGCTCCCACCAGTACTTAGGGTATTCTAATCTCCTAAAACTCTCCCTCAGGTATTCCAGCTCTTCATCTAAGAATTCGGGACTGCAAATCCTATAAGCCCTAATGGCCTACCCTGTCATTACTGCCATTTTTATTTCTTTCCTATAACTGGAGAACATATGCATGCATGAATTGGTGTGTGTCTTCTTCCTTCCTGTATACCTTGAATTTTAAATTTTCTCCTTCCCTCTTTACTAGGACATCCAAGAAAGAATTTTTCCCTCCTTTTCTGCTATTGAGAATCTGATGTGTTCATTTAGTTTATTTATGTTTTCTAGGAACTTGTGTAGATCTTCCCTTTTTCCCTTATAAATAATCAAGATGTCATCCATTTTATGGTATTTAAATTCCCTTTATTTAATTTGCCCACCTCTTCCATTTCAAACCATTCCATAAAGATATTACCTAGGATTGGCGAAGACTCGAACCCGTGGCCACGCCATTTCTTGTATATAATGGTTTTCGCCCCACTTGAACACATTAAAGCTGAGGGCTGCTGACAACAATTTTATCAAAACGTCATGATCTAAATGGCATGTATAAACCCCTTCCTCCACATTCTTTTTTATTACTCCTATCGTCGTCTTGACTGGTACGCTGGTAAACATGGAAGTTACATCCAAACTCGCAAATTTACAATCTTTTACATTGATTTTAGGTAATTCATCTGTAAGGTTCATGTTATGTTTTAAATGCCCGTCAGATACTAAACCCACCCACTTTCCCATTATGTTGGAAAGAAATTTCTACAGCCTCCTCTGCAGTGATCTCAGTCTTAGCGGTCACTCATCCTGACGGATCTTGGGACTACCATAAACACTTGGGATCTCTGGAATTTCCCCTGTTTTTATTCTGTTTTCTAATTCTTTTCTTTTAGTTTTGTCGTGAATTTTTGTCAAACCTTCCCTAACTTTTTTATTAAATTGCATTATACCCCCCTAATGTCCGGTTTTTTGTTGCAAGCCTCGTATGTGTTTTCATCTTTTAGCAATTATTCTAACTTGTTCTCGTAAGAGGGGATTTATATATGGCAGCGTGTCTAGACTGTGAAGATGGGTACTATGGCGAAACTGGCAAATTCTGTAAAGAGCAAAGCAAACAACACGTGCAGAACATAAGACATTATAACCAGATGTCGGCAGTTGCGAAACATTGTTGGGAAAAAGACCACAAAATTGACTGGGAAAATATGAGTTTTTTGTACAGGAACGCCAACATAAACGGCCAAACTGGTTGCAGAGAACGCCTTCACAACATGCGCTAACAGCACAATGACAGGGAGCACCAGGGATGGCTTTGAAGACAGCATATCAAGAAAAATTGTACTCCACAGTAGCAAGGAAACAAACGAAAAATGCAAGAGGACGCACGGGACACGAACACCTGTATGAAGATGCCGGGAGAGAGAGACCAAGGTCACGACGGGGGGTTACACAGGAGGAGGAAGGCAATTATAGTATTAAATTACCCAGCACACATATAAATACAGGTGGACCACGCATCTGGTCATTGCACAGATACTTGAGAATGAGGACTGTTTGTCCTGGAAAGCTTGTAAATTTTGAATAAATAACTCCATAAGATACCATCTAGTTTGAATGAGGTCCTGTTAGTAGTATATATATGTATATATATATATATGTATATATATACATATGCATATATATATATACATATACATATACATATATATATATAGGAGACAGGGGACATTGTCTTCAGTGCCAGCAGGGAGGGCATGAATTAAGGGGCATCACCACAAAGGAAGACTTAGGCTCGAAACAGCCACGTGGGAAAAGCAGGGCTCTGATGACATGGAAGAGGCAAGGGACAAGTGTCTGGAGTCCAAGGCTGGGCATCTCTGATGGGCGCTGCCTGGACATCGTCTTTTAAAACCTCGGTGGATTATGATTCCTCTCCTCCTAGGTGGCAGTGCCTGCACACCTTGTGGTCCGTTTTCTATGATTTCCATGCTTTCGCCAGGCAGTTATGCCGTGAGGTGTGCCCTGGCCATCTGGTGATTCTCTTGTTGTGCACTTTATCTTTAGGAATTAATCCCCTTTGCTGGCTTGTCTATGCCTCTGGCGGGGATTTGGTGTCTCGGAAGGTGGTACCTTAAAGAGAGGCTTGAGCAGTCACTAGGTCAAGGAGGAGAATAAGAGATTATTTTTAAGCGGTGAGGAAGGAGAGATTCTTCCAAGAAGGGGCAATGTTTCCCCATAACCTGTCTTTGCTAGGCAGCAGTGTTGTTCACACTCCTACCTTTATCTTAATAGAATATGTAAATTGCATTAGCATAGTGCAACATTGCACTTTAAGAGGGAGAGGTGACTTATAATCGTCACACCTTCCCATTCAAGTTGACATTCCACACCTTAAATTGGGTGGGAATGTCTACAGATTAGCTAACTTCAGTGAGTAAACTAATATCTCTCTTTACTTTTCCCTTTTTAATTTTACAAGACTATATAAAATTCCTTTATGCAAGTCCATCAAGTGCAGATTATTTATCACTTTGAAGTTGTACATTAGATTAAAGTATTGGGCTGTTGGGCATGCAATTATTAAATTTTAGATTGTTATTACTCTACTGCAGCATTATATCAAACTCAACATAAAAGTATTGACAACTCAGTATGTCATGAATTGGAATAACATTGTAAAGTAGTATTAGATCATCTACTCTAAGGTAAGTATTAAGGTTATTCATGCACTTAAGGATAAGGGTAATTCCTTGATGTTGAAGTCATGCAGTTAGTTTGCCTTGATGAAGCCTTACAATGAAGTATTCGTGGCCTTATGTTAGGTGATGCCATGATACTTATACACAACGGCACTTATCATCATGGGTACCACGAGGCACTTATTACGTACATGGTGCACATTTAGACATGTAATTTACACAGGATTTTGGAGTCAGGGACTCAATGTTAAATTACAAGGAAAGGATAGAGTCAAGGAAGGAAAAATCTTACTCTTTTGGGAATGTTAGTTTTGGGCAAAATGTGACCCTTCACTCTGGCAGGAGTGCCACACTCAGCCAGAAGACAAAAGGAGGGGGTTTAGTATTTGATTACTTCAAAGATCAATTAGAGTTACCTGGAAAGGACATCAGAGATTTTGTTATCCTTAATCTTGGAGGTCAAGACACCAACGCATTAAACAGTTATTTTGGTCTCAGAAAGTTGTGAGATACTTAAGGGGGTTATGATCTGTATAGACACTTAACAGGAATTTGTGATCTGCATAATAAGATTCTTGGGAGAGCAGCGGAAAGGCTGTTTTCCTCAGAAGAAGTTTGTGTCAGTTCGGAATAAAACGATGGAAGCATTGTACCATTTTGACAAATCACTGCACTTCCCTTTTTGTTCTTGGGTAAGGTATGTCTTGAATGGCACAGATGTTAGCATCCTTGGGTATTAGTTTCCCACTTCCCACATGGTGACCGAGATACACGATTTCTGTCACACGGAACTGATATTTTTTGAGGTTGATGACCAGGTTGGCTTGGCGTAGGGCAGCAAGGATTTGGCTTAGGATTTGCAGGTGCTCCTCCCGTGTAATACCCTTGTGCTCGATGTCGTCGAGGTAGATGACGCAGTTCTTGATTCCTGTTAGGACTTTGTTCATCAGCCTCTGAAAACAACTAGGGAATTTTTGAGGCTAAAGGGCATCACCCAGCAATGGTACAGACCAGTGGACGTAGTGAAGGCAGTCAGGGGGTGCTACTCCTCTGACGGGGGCACCTGCCAATATCCCCTTTCCAGATCAATTTTACTTATGTATGGTGCAATTCCCAGGATATCTAGGCACGTCTCAATTCTTGGAAGAGGATAGGGCTCCAGCTTCATAACTTCATTCAATTAAAGTCTATGCAGAGCTGGTCTCCTCCTCCTTCCTTAGGGACTAGCACTACCAAAGAGGACCACTCACTGTAGCTGGGCTTGATCAAGCTGAGTTCTAGTAGGAGTTGTACTTGCACCTCGATTCTCTTCGCCTTTTTGGGGTTTACCCAGTAATACCCTTGTGCTATCGGTGTGACACATTCTTGCAGGTGTACGGCGTGTTCTACCAGGTCAGTACAACTGAGTATGTCTTGAACTACCTGCAGGTGTGTGGTGAGTAGCTGGTGCACTTTGTCATGCTTGCTTTCGTCTAGCCCTAGACTGGTGGTTTCTAGATGATCTAGCGCTTTTGAATTCTTCGAGGGCGGCGGCGTTGTGGTGATGTGCCAGTTAGCACCTCTTGAGCTGGAGGGCTTTCTTTGGTTGTCTGGTCTTCCCTGTTTGGGTACAGCTTCAGTAAATTTATGTGTAGCCATTTGGCTTTCCTTTTCCTGCAGTTGACTAGATAATTTAGGGCCCTTTGCTTGCTGAGTACCTTACTTGGACCAGTCAACTGGGTTTCGAGGAGGCACTTGGCACCAGTCTGGAGGACTAGGACCTAGTCTCTGACATTAAAGGATCGGGCTTGGGCTTTTTTGTCCTTCTGAATTTTAACCCCGCTCTTGAGTCACGGCTTCCGTTTCTTGTGTGACCACTCATGTGGCGTGGAGTTTCTGTTGTATTTCTGGTAGGTCCTTCGCCCAGTCTGCTCTCATCAGTTCTGTCCAGGACTCATACAGTATGTTGAAGGAGGCCAGGGTAGAGAAAGTGTAGAGTAGCTCAAAGGGGCTGTACCCTGTAGTCTCAACGGGCTTGTGGTAAATGGTGAAAAGGGCGTAGGATAGATTTTCGTCCTAGGTAGCTCCTCCTTCATGGTCAAGCTTTTCTAATGTCATAGTAAGCGTTGAATGAAACCGCTCCACTATTCCATGGCTTTCAGGATGGTTTGGTGTTGAGTGAATATGCCTGATGCCATGACTGGCCAGGCTGTTGCAAAACTCCTTTGACATAAAATGTCGTCCCTGGGCACTCTGAATTGTTTCGGGGAAAGCAAAATGGAAAAAGAACTGGATGAGTGGTCTTCATGGTGTTCTTTGAGTTTTCACTCCTAACAGGAATAGCTTTGGGATATCTTGTGGAACGATCAATGATCGTGAGACAGTGATTGTTTCCTTTGGGAGTGTAGTGATCAATCACTACTTCCTTGATAGGTACTCCTACCGTTAGGATGTTCTTCAGGGGTGCCTTAGGTATGACTTTGTTGGGGTTTCCAGTGATCTGGCATGTCCGGCACAAGGCTACGAATGTCTTGACAGACTTTTGCAGATCGGGCCAGTAGAATTTTTCCTTGATGGCATAGGCGGTTTGCATGACACCGAAGTGCCTGCTGATACCATTGTGTGCCAACTGAAGGAGATCTTGTTGCACGGATGGAGGAACCACTACCAGTTGGTAAAAAATGTGAGCAGGCTCATTTTTTCCCTAGGTCACCTGGTACAGTACCTCATTCTCCAGGAGGAAGTCGTCACTGACCATGTCCCTTACTTCTTCTTCCATTGTAGCAGCGCCTGAGCGGTGGCGCCTCAAGGTGGCATCCTCCATCTGGGCCTGGTTGAGCCATTCCCAGCTCAAGGCAGGAGTGGAGGCGTTCAACCCCACGATGAGGAGGGCAGCCACAGGATCAGAAACAGTTTCGTTTGGAAGAGTGCCAGGCTGGTCATGCAGCCATGACACTTCAGCTAAATTTGTGTCCTCAGGCAGTCGTGCACCCTAGGGGGATTAGGGTGTCCCTCCACTGGACAAGGTCTTGGACCAGGAGCAGGGGCATCCAGTTGTTAAGGATTGGACAACTCCAAAGAGGTGTTCCCTCTCCTGGGAGAAATCGCTGGTAGCAACCCGCAGGTGAACTGTGGCAAGGCCCTTCATGTCCTCATCGACCCAGCATATGGTCATCAGTTCATCTTTGTGGATGGAGGCACTGGGAGGCACTTGGCCCAGTGTGATGAGACTCACTTCAGAACTGGTGTCTATAATGTTAGCGAGTGCTTGAATGGGAGAGGAGCCATCGAGGGGTGCATTGATTATGCCCTTGAGGCTTATCCACTCGGGGAGCTGTCTGGAGAAGACAGCTGTCTGGACTACCCTTGGGGAGGAGTGTTTGAAGTTTGCAGTCATGTGGCCCTGCTTGCCACAGTCTCAACAGATCTCCTTGCTGAAGTTCCTCTTCGGCACTGGCCCTGGAGAGGGAGCAGGCTTTTGGTAAGTTCCCCCTTGGCTGGGTTTGGCTTGGTGGGGCGTAGCCCTGACTGAGAGTTTCAGGTGTATTTCCAGCCGATTTTTAGCCTTCAGGCAATACTACTCAGCAGAGTGCCCCAATTTATGGCAATGGCTACACACGAGCTTCTTTTGAGAGTGCCCATTCTTGGGCATGGGTTGACCAGAAGTGGGAGCAGTGGGACAGATCTTGCGGTTCAACTTATGTGAGAATGGTAGGTGTCCCAGCCGTCCACCAAGCGACACCATTCTTTGAGCGTCTTGGGAGGTTGGGTGCAGAGATAGGTGGCAAGGGCAGGCAGGGCATAATAGAAGAAATCCTCGATTTGGATCCGCTTGAGGATGTCCTCCACGATGATGGCACTCAGGGACTCTAGCCACCTCTTAAAAGTCCTCTTCTTATGGTACACCCACTTGGACCAGGTTTGGCCTGCCTTCTTAGCCCAGCCTTGCCAACGTTGTCTCCATTGCTCAGGGGTGATCTTGTAGGCCTTTATGAGGGTCCTATGAACCCCTGTGAGGTTTCCCTGCTCATCTGGGGTGAGAGGGTGGAAAAGGCGCCACTGCTTTCCGCCCAGGTGCTTGCCCAGGGTCAGTGCCACTTCTGTGGGGTGGGGGAGAGTATGCTGAGAGGACCTTTGCGATGTGGTCGAGCCAGGCTTCAGGCTCTTCTTTATTCCTGGGTTGGATCAGGGTATTTATGCTGCTGAGAGCTGTCTGGGGAGAGGGTGCCATGGGTCTGGTGGCAATGAGTTGGGCAAGCTATAGCTCATGTGCCCTTTGCTTATCCTTTCCACTCTCTCACCCCGCTTCCCTTTCTGCTCTTTCTCGTTCTTTCCTGGCTTCCTTCTCCACATTTTCTTTCTCCTCCTTAGCTTTCTCCTTTCTTGCTTGTTCCTCCTTGGCTTCCTTCTCCTTCCTTTCTTCCTTTGCTGTGTTGGCCTTCTCTAGGACCTGACTCTGTAGCTCCTTCCCTGTAATAAAGTTATTTATTACGAAACATTCAAAATAAAGAATTTTGCTTAGATTAGTATGTTTCCATGGTCCACCTTTTGCTGATATATATATATATATATATATATATATATATATATATATATATATATATATATATATATATATATATATATATATATATATATATATATATATATATATTGTCACAAAGTGATCAAGTACCTGGTTATTACACAAATAATAAGACCCAAAAAGTTACCCCACTTCAGCCAGACACTTGAAACCTCATAACAAAAATATTAAGACTGAATACTCTAAAGGTACAGTGATCCCTTAAAACTTACTTATCACTTGAAAAAATCAATCTAACTTTATCAAGTTATGGGTGAGGTAACAACTAATAAGCTATAAACAGACTAGTGGAAAATGGGCATCACTTCAACAAACACTATAACAGTTTCCCTGGTTTTATTTCACTTTGATAAAGGAGAACTAGACAGATATATCACTTACCTTGTACACACACAAATATCTCTAATCACTGGTGGTCAAAATGAAACACTGTGCTTCTGAAAACTTTCAACAGACAAATTTATTTCTAAGTTCAAAAGTTATAGCAGAGTTCACAATCTCAAAAAGATCCACTATTACTTGACAACAGTGTAAGATTTATGTATTTCTTAACCAAAAGTAAGTCACAAAACTTTAATTTATCATGAAATCACTTTAATCAAGTAAAATTCAGACCATTAACCATCACTCAAGTTTTTTATATAAATCTGAACATCTGCAATTAGCCCAAGTGTTCACTTAAACATTAATAAATGGGAGTCAATACAGGTATTCACTGAAATCTCAATAATAATTATGCATTGAAATCTTAACAATGTAAATTAACACCAACAAAACTGTAAGTAATCACCAACACAGAACTTTGGGTAAATATTGTGAAATTATAAACATTTCAACTTGTGTGAGTAATATGAAAACACAAACACATAAGAATGAAATATGCAAAAAATGGAAATATACCAACAGCAATTTCACTAAGACAAAATATGATTAAAGATTATATCAGTCTCTCAAAAGATTACCTTCACTTAGGAAAAAAAGGGTAAACTCACCTCTTTCTAAAATTTCCTCAAAGACAACACTGCCAAGTCACAGTTATTTGCACTTAGTAAAATATAGTTAGCAGCAAGACACATTAGAATTCACTGTAAGAGATATTATCCACCTCTTATCAAAATAATAATTCTCTATCACAATAACAGTACAAAATATATCAAGTAAGAATTTTACCTTCTTCAACAGAAAATAGTAAAACACATTTTCACAATACTTGCACAATATAAATACCTTAGATCACTCTTACAAAATGTATAAACTTCGTGGGTGAATTTAACAAAACTTATGTTTTTGTGGAAGGAGGATAACCAATATTTTACAGATCATTAGACACAATGCCGAACCAGAGAGAGAGAGAGAGAGAGAGAGAGAGAGAGAGAGAGAGAGGGTTGCTAACTAGTCCCTTCAGTCTATGAATAACGGATTTCTCCTTCTACCTCTCAGTCTACATGATAAATAAAGTATACATACATTATGCATACGAGTATACATGTACGGTATACATACAGGTCTGGAGCTTCAAGCAACTTATCTCAAGATTCACAGCATCCTTTCCACTAGGCTGGACACCTGGGTAAATAGAAAAAGTATTTTGTGACTGATTTGGGTCGGCTGTCAACGTGTCATCTCTCTCACTTCCTCATTCTTTCTTCTCAGATTATGGAACACATAATAAGGCATAGAGAAAATAATAATTTCAGAACAGGCACACAGAACAAACATGTAACAAGCGTCCGGCTGAGAACTGTCGTCTCGTCAAGATAAGCAAAGTGGCCCTTCCAATATGACCTCCCTTTTGTTAAAAACAGATGGGTACACAGGAAACGGTTATCTGATAATGTTTCAAAATCGCTCTCTCTCTCTCTCTCTCTCTCTCTCTCTACATCAATTAAACTTTAACTTCCACGAACACAGTGTGTTATAAACATGAATGATTATACATTACAGTCACCTCAAAACATACAAAATAAGCTGAAAGAAATCACATCAGAATACATAACACACATGTCATCTGTAAGAAAGTAAAAACAGCATCTCAAAATCATAGACATCAAATCAAAACATACACATGATCTCATTTTATAATATATATATATATATATATATATATATATATATATATATATATATATATATATATATATATATATATATATATATATATATATATATATATATATATATATATATATATATATAGTAAGCTACAAACGTCCTTTAATATCCAATTATATACTACCTAGGAAATTATATATTTTCATATATGTTACCGAAGGGGAATTTTTAGTTGATAATAAGTTCGTCGTCTTGTGGGCTCCAACCAGCGAACACAAGAACTCAGGACTACAGTGGATGCATTTAACCCACGCCAGCAAGTGAGGTATAAGTGGATATTGTCTTCCCATATACAAATCACCCGTCGAACTCAGGTGTTTGTATTTGTAGACGATATTCACCCACCTCTGCCATGCTAACCACGTGAGTCGTTTGTCGCACGCAGCCATATTATGACTTTTTTATCACATCACCGTGATTTATATTCAATCAGTAAGCTACAAACGTCCTTAATATCCAATTACGCTCTACCTCGAAATTATATATTTTCATATATGTTACGAAGGGGAATTTTTAGTTGATAATAAGTTCGTCGTCTCCTGGGCTCAACCAGCGAAGACAAGAACTCAGGACTACAGTGGACGCATTTTAACTCATGCGGCCAGCAAGTGAGGTATAAGTGGATATCGTCTTCCCATATACAAATCACCTGTCGAACTCAGGTGTTTGTATTTGGAGACGATATTCACCCACCTCTGCCATGCTAACCACATAGTACATTTGTCGCACGCAGCCATATTATGACTTTTTTATCACATCACCGTGATTCATATTCAATCAGTAAGCTACAAACGTCCTTTAATATCAACTCGCTTCTACCGAAATTATATATTTTCATATATGTTGCCGAAGGAATTTTTTAGTTGATAATAAGTTCGTCGTCTCGTGGATTTGAACCAGCGAAGACAAGAACTCAGGACTACAGGACGATTTTAACCCACGCGGCCAGCAAGTGAGGTATAAGTGGATATCGTCTTCCCATATACAAATCACCTGTCCACTGTAGTCCTGAGTTCTTGTCTTCGCTGGTTCGAGCCCACGAGACGACGAACTTATTATCAACTAAAAAATTCCCCTTTGGTAACATATATGAATATATATAATTTCTGAGGTAGAGCGAATTGGATATTAAAGGATGTTTGTAGCTTACTGATTGTATATGAATCACGGTGATGTGATAAAAAAAGTCATAATATGGCTGCGTGCGACAAACGCACTATGTGGTTAGCATGGCAGAGGTAGGTGAATATCGTCTCCAAATACAAACACCTGAGTTCGACGGGTGATTTGTATATGGGAAGACGATATCCACTTATACCTCACTTGCTGGCCACGTGGGTTAAAAATGCGTCCACTGTAGTCCTGAGTTCCTGTCTTCGCTGGTTTGAGCCCACAAGACGACGAACTTATTATCAACTAAAAATTCCTTCGGCAACATATATGAAAAATATATAATTTGAGGTAGAGCAAATTGAACATTAAAGGACGTTTGTAGCTTACTGATTGAATATGAATCATGGTGATGTGATAAAAAAGTCATATATATATATATATATATATATATATATATATATATATATATATATATATATATATATATATATATATATATATATATACATACATATATATAGATATATACATATATATATATAGATATATATATATATATATATATATATATATATATATATATATATATATATATATATATATATATGTATGTATATATATATTTATATATATATATATATATATATATATATATATATATATATATATATATATATATATATATATATATATATATGTATATATATATATATTATATATATATATATATATATATATATATATATATATATATATATATATATATATATATATATATATATATATATATCTATATATATATTTATATATATATATATATATATATATATATATATATATATATATATATATGTATATATATACATATATATATATATATATATATATATATATATATATATATATATATATATATATATATATATATATATATATATATATATATATATATATATATATATATATATATATATATATATATATATATATATATATATATATATATATATATATATATATATATATATATATATATATATATATATATATATATATATATGTATATATATATATATATATATATATATATATATATATATATATATATATATATATATATATATATATATATATATATATATATATATATATATATATATATATATATATATATATATATATATATGAAAATAAGAAGGCCCATAAAACACTATTTAAACGTTGAAACCATATATTTCAGGCACTTGTTTCTGTGCCCCTGTTCACTGGTAGAATATGGACAGGTGGAAAGTTACAATGGTATATATACAAAAACATGAAGGTGTGGCCTTAGGCCTCCGATGTTAAGGAGGTGGCGTTTCTTAAGAAGGAGGAGATTGACCAAATTCCCTAGTGGTATTTGGCCTCATTAGCTCCCGTTTGGCGATGGATCTGGCGGTCGCGTTTCTTGGGTCATCTTCTTCAAAAGGGGTCCGAGGATTAAGGTGTCAATGGCGTCCGATTTCCAATGTCCTCCTGACAGGTTCATATTGTTGGTTTGATTGATGATAGCAGATTCCAGCATCTTTCTTTTGTACGGACAGCTACTCTTGAAAACCAACTCCGCCCCACTCCAGTTAATGACATGCCCTGTATTTCTAATATGTAGGAAAATTCCCGAACTCTCCGAAGCGTAACGTACTGATCTTTTTGTGCTCTGTTATTCTTTTTGAGAGCGATCTACCTGTCTCGCCTACATAGATGTCATGACAATTACTACACGGTATCTTGTAAACTCCGGCTTCTTCCCTTTTGTTATTTAAGTATACGTTAACGAGCGAACTCCCGATGGATTTGGGATAATGGAAAATGAAAGGATTATTAGAACTGAGTTGCTCGGTGGCCTTTTGATGTTTTCATCGTATGGAAGCTTTATTTTGTTGTTGAAATCTATTTGTCTGTTGTGAGTGGGACCTCTGTAGTATATTTTATTTGCTTTATTAATAGCCCTCTCGATAATGTGTGGTGGATAGAGCAGTTGCGTTAGGTGTTGGCGGATCGTGTTAAATTCTTGATCCAGGTACTCATTTGAACATATCCTAAGTCCTCTGAGGAATAGGTTGCACCCTACCATGATTTTTACGGAGACGTCGTGGTAGCTTAAGAAATGAATGTAGGAGACAGCGAAGGTGGGTTTTCTATATACTGTAAATGCATACCTGTTCTGTTTTCTTATGATCAGTACATCTAGGAACGGCAGTTTTCCGTCCTTTTCCCATTCTGTTTTAAATTTTATGGTCGGAACTAGCGAATTTAGCCTATTAAAAATTCATTAAAGTCCCCAGCTATTGTCCCAGAAAGTAAAGATATCATCTACGTATCTAAGCCAGATCATATT
This sequence comes from Macrobrachium rosenbergii, assembly GCF_040412425.1. NCBI lineage: Eukaryota > Metazoa > Arthropoda > Malacostraca > Decapoda > Palaemonidae > Macrobrachium > Macrobrachium rosenbergii. The sequence goes on along the minus strand of NC_089756.1, from coordinate 693,868 downwards.
ATGGGGTTTGATAGACGACAAAAGTTCTGTTTCGAAATATTCCATGTACAAGTTTGCATGCTACAGCCAAATTTTTGTTTGTAAAAATTACCATTGAAAGAAAACACGTTGTTAGTTACACAGAGGTTGATAAGTTTTAAAGTTTTATCTATGCCAAGAGGAAAATGGTCTTCATATGGTTGTAACTTCCTCTCTAAGAAAAACAACACGTCGGCAATCGGGATTTTAGTAAATAATGAATCGACGTCTAGACTGAGCAGTTTGATGTTGTTTGAGGGGATGTTTAAACTATTAAATTTTTGTATGAAATCTTCTGCATGTTTGACGTGGGAGGATGAGAAGGTTCCTAGAAAGGGTGATAACAAGTCTGCGAGCCATTTTGATAATTTGTACATGAAAGAGCCCCCTGCTAGATATTATGGGGCGTAGAGGAATCCCATCTTTATGTGTTTTCGGGAGGCCGTAAAAATAGGGGAGAGAGGGGTTGATTACCTTGAATGTCTCTAGTAATTCTATGTCTTTTTTTATTGCCCCTATGGTTCTAACTGATTTGTTAAACTGAGCAGCAATATTTGTTGTGGGATCTTTCGTTAATTTGTCGTAGGTCTCCGCATCGTTCAGAAGTTCTTGAACTTTATTGATGTATGTCTCCTTGTCTAACAGAACTATTTTCCCGTCTTTGTCAGATTTTGTGATGATGATATCCCCTTTTTCTTAAGCTAACTAATGTATTTTGGAATCTTTTCGGGAGCGAATTTTTGTTGTTATTTTGTTCCAAGACATTTAGCAAAATGCCTTTGAGACATGCCTCTTTCTTGTCATAGTTGTTTTTTGCAAAATGTTTATCAAAAGCAACTACGAAATTAAGATTACTCTCGGGACCAGGTTTTAGAGCGAATGAAACTCCAAGATTTAAAATGGTCTGTTCTTCTGCAGAAGAACAGACCGTTTTAAATCAGTAATAAACAGCATATTAGCAGATAACAATTTACCTTCAATACACTTTTCTAAAGAAACAATAAACATGATAGCAAGCACCATGGAAAGGAATAAAAGACAAGAAAACCATACAAGCAAAGCAGAAGATTTACAAGCAACTCGGGATATACAACAGGATATGCAAGACTGCACACAATATGAGGAAAACACAGCAGAGAGCTCAGAAGACGACTCATCAGATGAAGACTTTACACTCGGAATTGAGCCCAGTTCGGACTCGAACTCACCAATCCATCCCTCAGGACGCATAAGCAATTTGCAAGAAACGCAGCATCAATTAACAGAAGAAATACAAGCCTCACTACCAAACTTCTCAGGTTTCTCCAACTTTCCCACCTTACAAAATCCACAGGGATCAACTTCAGTATCAAAAAGTACTACGCCAGTAGCCAATAACACCAGAAAACGGAAAAGTGAAAGAAAAAGAACAAAAATTACTAGACCACTGTAACTCGAATGGACCCAACTCTACGAAGAATTAAAATAATTCAGCACAACGTCAAATCCTGGAAAACAAAGAAATTTGAATTATACAATATATATAGAGAAGAAGACCCTGACATAATATTAATCAATGAGCATGGTATGAAACGAAATGAAACTCTGAAAATGTTTGGATATAATACATATACGCAAAACTTTGCTGATGAACCCTTTGCAGGAATTGCAATAGCAATCAAGAGTAATATTAGACAGAAGATAATAGACGATTTCCAAGACGACTTTTTAGCAGTCCAAATTCAAACTAACAAAGGATCAATAGTGATCGCTATAGCTTACAAGCCGCCAAGAAGACATTATTTCCCACTTCCGGATGTCATGAAGTTAATGAACAGGAGAGAACCAACCTACCTCATTGCGGATCTAAATGCCAGACACCAAATATTTGGATATAGGCAATCTAATTACACAGGACAAGAAATAGTCAGATTAATAAATAGAAAGTATATCATACACCTAGGACCTGATTTCGATACCTTTGTAGCAAATAACAGAAAAGGAAAGCCAGATATAATATTGGGAAATAACAAAATTCACCTCAATATTGCCGTTACAAGAGGACCAGCAACCTCCTCCGATCATATACCAATGGTAATTACATTGTCAACCAATCCAATAATGATTCCATCCTTAGAAATACCAAATATAAAAAGAGCAAGTTGGGAAAGCTTCAAAAATGAAATAGAAGGAAAAATGATTAGACAACCAACAATAAATTCAAATGAAATAGAAATAACAAAAGAAATAGTAGATGGTGAGCTTGAAGAATGGTACAGAAATATAGAGGAAGCAATAAAAAATCATATACCCATAACTAAATACACCACACTTCCACATCCTATTAGTAGTGATAAGTTGAAAATGATACAATGGCACTACAACAACATCCAAAACACAGTACTTATAACAGGGTGGAACAACATATTAATGAGAAGATATGTGTCATTACAAGAACAGTTAGTACAAGAAAACTTAAGATTATATCATCAAAATTGGGAAGACCTAATAAGAAACACAGAAATACAGTACAATAACCCAAAACAATTTTGGAACTCCGTTGCAAGACTGATGGGAAGCAAAACTAATACTTTGCCATACATAAAGCATGGGAATGAGAAAATATATGATGACAAAGAGAAGGAAGTGCTGCACAAGGCCTACTGGCAGGAAATATTCCAGATAACGCAGGAGGATAACCAAAATTTCGACAACCAACATGAGACAATAGTCAATGAATTCATTGAACAACATAGAAACAGAACAAATCCGCATTATGCAGCTGATATTAGCAGACTCAGTGAAGACTGACCATTAACAAGGAAAATAGAGTTATGGGAAATCAAAATAATAATAAAAAATTTTAAACACAAAGCACCAGGAAAGAGTGGAATTAACAAGGTCATAATTCAAAATTTACCAGACATTGCACTCGAAAAATTAAGAGAAATATACAACTGGGCCCTCTCAATGGGATATTTTCCAATTATATTCAAGAATGCAATAATGATTTTGATACCCAAACCAGGAAAAGATACTAGTCAGGTAGAGAATTATACCCCAATATCATTACTAGAAATACCTGGCAAAATATTTGAAAAAATAATTAACAACAGATTAGTGTTGTTCCTAGAAGGTAATCAGCTACACAATAATAATCAATATGGATTTAGAAAAGGAAGAGGGACCCAGATTGCAATAGCAACAATATATGAGAGTATTGCACTACCACAAAGAAGAAGGTACCTATGTAACCTAGTATGTAGAGATATAACCAAGGCATTTGACAAAGTATGGATACAAGGACTTCAATACAAAATATTACATCTCAACCTTCCAGACATTTTTGAGAAAATACTATGCAACTTCATCAAAGATCGAACAGCAGCAATCAAGTCACAAAATTACATAGGAAATCCATTCCCGTTACTAAGTGGAGTCCCACAAGGATCTGTACTCAGACCAACACTATTCATATTATATACATCAGATATGACTTCACCACCAGAGTACTGTACTGATGTCTGCTTTGCAGATGATATAACTCAAATAATTATACACCCAGAAAAACGCACTCGAAGAAGGGATCCAACTTTGAAAAGACAAGTAGCACAAAAAACAATGAACCAAATTGAAAGAATAAATCAATGTGAAAAGAAGTGGAAGATAAAGACAAATAAATCTAAATTCCAACTAGTATCAGTGTCTGCTTACAAACCTGCACAAATAATGTTAGGCCAACAACCGATGAATTTTACTAAAAGCACAAGAATACTAGGAATGCAATTCGGACAAAGAGGAATATCAAGACACGTGAGAGAAAGGCTAAGAATAGCAA
>NC_089756.1:677533-685033 GCF_040412425.1 Macrobrachium rosenbergii | reverse complement strand
TTACAATCACTGATTACTTTGAATCTGTCATCTATTCTCTTGGTAAATCTCTGTAATAAATCTTGAGTCTCAGACTCATGACCTTGTGCTTATAGTGCCCGAATGGCACTGAGCCATTGCTCAAGTATTGTCGAAACACCTAACCAAGGCTACATTTACCTTATTGTAATGCCTCTTCAAGGCAGACTAACTGCATGTGTGCAAAATTCGTAACTGATTATTATTAAGAGTGCATGAAGTAACTCTAGAATTAACCTAGTATTAATGAATTGTTTTAACTATACCATTACGCTGTGAAAGTATTCTGATTAACGCTGCCTTAACGTAATAGGAATTTAATGATAAAATTATGTAATTTCTAGCAGCAAATACTTATTCTGCGTTAATGTAAATGTCACAATGTTGTTTGCCTCTTGAAGTCAACTGCTACATAGAAGTTAAGTTAAATTATAAGGCACCAAAGGGAAATGAGAGGGAAGTAAAGTAAAATATTTAAGTGAATTTGCTCGCTGGTAGTCATTCTTACCTGATCTAGGGTGTGAATGTTAACTTGGTTGGGGAGGTGCAATGAAGGGGATCTCTTTTCTCGCAACTTCACCCGCTTTTACATTTGGAACATAATTGAGAAAGGAATAAAAAATTATTAATTACAAGAACTGTGGTTTTCACTTGCCCCTTCCAAAACTCTCTCTTTTATTACCCAAAATGGTTAAGCCTAACCCTCTCTTTCTGTTCAAAGTGACTGCTTTTAGGCCTAATTCCAGGTACCCCTGTGTCAAGCAAGGCAAGGGAGGAGCCAAAAAGAGAAAGTTCCCCACCCCCCCATCACTCTGAACCTGTGTGGGTTGACTGACGCCATGCGGTCAACATTATAGAAAACATGATGAAGATTGACCTTTGCGCCATCTGGAAGAGAAGCCAGAGTAATCCCTGAACGTTATAAATAGACACTGCAAGAGAATCGAGAGGGAACGCTAAGAACACGACCCAAGGACAGACGTCCTTGCCTTGCCTGTCCTTTTGAATCTTCTACGTGTCGACCCTGGGGCTCGACCTAGTATACTTTTGTAGTGGCATCTGAATTCCCTCCTTCATTGCCAGCGCCTTATCAACGAGGACACTGCCATCTTGACTAAGGTAATGTGCCAGAGTAAGGTTTTTTAGGTCAGTCAAGATTCCTTCCATTCCTCTATCTAATATTTAATTTATATTTCCATTGTGCGATCACCTCAGTAATTGGTGTTGGAGCATTCAATGTTATGTAATTATGCATTAGTGTTGAACTGGGTTATCTGGCACCATTTGTGCATTCCTCAGTTTCCCTTTAAACATCTTATTATTATTGCAAGTAACCTTCTTGCGTACATTTGCAGTTAGGCCTCGACTGTGGAATCTCTCGGCCGATCCATGTGCAGTTCTCCCTTCCCACTGCAATGTTCCCTGTTATGAAGACATCGTCAGTGTAGGATATTTATTCTGTGTAGGATTCATTATTTTAGCAGGCCCTTCTTATTTCCTGCCCAGTAATTCGTCATTCTTCTGATCTGTGTTTGTTATGTAAATATAATTAGTTAAGAGAACCCTTGAGTTTGTCTACGAATTGTCCTAATATTGAATGATGGCAGATTCCAGAATCTTCCTTTTGAAAAACACGGGCTCTCTCTCTGAACTATATCTTACTGAGCGGTTATGCACTATTGTTCTTTGTGATATAAATCCTTATAGTCTTCTCGACATGGATTCCATTTCAGTTATTGCATGGTGTATTAATTATGTGGTATTTTGTAAATACCGGCAGTAGCTTTTTTCATCTATATGTATATTAATAAGCGAAGTGCCGATGTTTATAGGGTAATGAACAGTACATAAACTGTCAGATTTAAGTTGTTCTCTTGCTGCTTTCAGCATAAGGAAACTATTTTACTGTTAAAGCCTATTTGTTTACGTGTGGGGCCTGTACAGTACTTTGAGCCTTCACGGTAATATAGGGAATGTAACTGTGTCAAACATTGACGAATCGTGTCAAATTCTTTTTCCAGATACCCATGTGTACATATCCTAAACCCCCTCAAAAACAGACAGTATCATTCATGATCATTACTGAAACATCATGATAATGTAGTATCGGATGTAGGAAATGGGAAAAGAAGGCTTCGATATACAATGAATTGATAATGTGTTTGTTCTCATGTGATTACCATATTTAAGAAGGGCAATTCACCTTCTTTTTCCTGTTTGGTCTTAGATTTAATTGTTGGTACTCGGGTATCATATTTTATTCGAATAGAAATGCATTAAAATCTTCCCAGCTATTGTCTCACAATATAAAGACATCATCCTCCAATCTAAACCAGATCACGTGCTAGGGTTAAATCTGCGGAAAATTTTCTGTATCAAATATTCCATGTAAAGATTGGCAAGAAGGCAGGATAGTGGGCTACCTATAAAAAATCCGGTTTTTTCTTTCTTTTGATAAAATTCACATTTGAAAGAAAAGACATATTGGTTCTTTTCAACGTTTTATAAATGCCGAACAGATTTTCTTCTTGTGGTTTTAATTTCCACCTTAAAAAAGACTAAGCAGTTTAATTTTACTCAGGAAGTTATTGAATTTTTCTTGAAATTTTTTGCATGTTTTGCGTTAGAGGATGAAAATGTTTCCAGGAAAGATGGCAATAAATCTGCCAGCCACCTGGATAAATTGCATATGAATGAACCGCTGATAGATATGACGGAACGTAGTTTGGAGACACCAGATGTAGGTTAGGCAAGGACTGATTATTTCATTCATAAGGAAACAGACAAAATATTCCTTCACCATTTCGCAATTTTCTGCAGACATGTCCTAATTTATCATGATGTTTCAATAAAGGCTGCAATATATGCACTTATGGATATCTGGAAAAAGAACTTGAAAAGGTTACTATAGAGGCCCTGGATTTCTGTTTCATGGCAGGGCAAGGGAGAACACAGAATTTGTTGTTTTATATATTATGTAAACTTACCTGTATGGCAGCCTAACAGAAACTAAATATACATTGTAGATTTCAGTAAAAGGTAAACAGTAATAATTACAGTACTCAACAGTTTGAGTAAAAGGTACAGTTATAATAAATACATTGTTACGCATAAATACAGTATGTAGTTATACAACTAATTACACCAAAGTGTAGTTAGCAATCTCACACCTCCCCCCAAGATGGCAGGTGCAATACAAGGATACCTGGCATCTTAAGGTCCTTATTTAGTATATGATTTCGAGTCCCATATTTTTAAACGCTCTGGTGCCCGTGTCTGACGTCCACTACGTCGTACTGGTAAGGCAACTGATAATTGAGTATCAGGCTTAGGTGATGTTGCAGGTGATCTTTGATCTACATATCCTGAAGCTTCGCCACCCAACACCGAGATAGGCAGAGAAATAATGTCTCCTGGCAAAAAAGGGCGATGAGGTCGTAGGAACCTCCGATTTCTCCAATAGATGCGCCCACTCCCAGTCTTCACGAGGTAATCCCTCCTCGTGCCAATTCCGACCACAACTCCTGGTTTATCCCATTGTTTGTCTTAGGGTCTTGCAGATTCACGTACATACCAAGGTTCAGCTTAGAGAGTGGTCTAGTAGTGGCATCATACTGTTCCTTTGCCTGCTGCCGAAGGTACTCAGCCTTTATGTCACATTCGTCAGCTGTACGTTGCCATTCTTTTGCAAATGAACGATGATGAACCGGAATCTTGGAACGCAAAGGATGTCCAAACAAGATTTGCGCTGGAGATCTACCGTCGCCCGTAGAGTATTCCTGAGCTCAAGAAGCCCTTGTGCGAACTCATCCTCATCCAGCTTGCCATTTCTTGTGGTCGTCAAAATCAACTTCTTGATAATCTTCACGGTAGCTTCGGCATGACCATTTGCTTTTGGATTATAGGGCGATGTCACGCGGTGTTCCACCCCCCATCGAGCAAGGAAATGCCGCAATGTTGATGAAGCGAACTGCGGTCCTCCATCTGTTTTCAGTACTACAGGCACACCTGTGTCTGAAAATATTGGCCTCAACAAACTAACTAGTTGAGCTGCAGAAGTTGATCCATTGCACGAAGATACATACGGCCAACCTGATAGGCGATCAACGTACACAAGAAATGTCTTGCCAGAGACATAAAAATAATCAGCAGACACAGACTCAAATACTCGACTTGGCAAGTCTTCCTGCATCAAAGGCTCATTCTGCTGACCTGGTAACAGCTCTCAGCAACGAGAACAAAACTTCACTGTATTCTCAACGTCCCTGTCAATCCCTGGCCAGTACACCGTCTGGCGTGCTCGACGCTTGGTGCGGTCCACTCCTTGGTGAGCATCATGTAGACACTGCAAAGTTTCGCTACGCAGGCTGCAAGGTATGAGAAGTCTAGGTCCATAAACTATCAAACCATCATCCACGGCCAGCATGTCCCGAATTCCCCAGTATGCTCGCAACTCTTCTGGTAAGCTATGCTTATGATCTGGAAATCCTTTCATTATTACATGACAGATATTCACCATCATGTGCAGAAGCATCACGAATCTTATCCAGCGTCTGGTCCCGTAGAGGTGCTAACCTTATGCCCTCCTCACAAGTAGCTAATAAAGACAATACAACAGCAGCATGCAATGGATCTGCATCATCCAGCACATCATTGTCCTCAGCAAGGCTCTGAACTGGTGAACGAGAGAGTGCATCCGGCATGCTGTGACATTTCCCACTTTGCCATCGTGCAGCAAAGTAAATCTGCAGAGTTTCATTCTCATACGCTGCAGTCGAGGATTCTCTATTTCTCCAAGAAGTTTTGAATTGAGAATAGGAATAAGTGGTCGATGGTCTACTACCAGGTCAAAATAAGGCAAACCAGCCAAGTAAACACTGCATTTCCTCACTGCCCAAAGTACAGCAGCCATCTCAACCTCAATTACAGCATACCTAGTTTCCGCATCCGTTAGAAACCTGGATCCACGCTGGATGAGCTTCCAAGCCTCTCCATGTTGTTGCAGCAAAACAAACCCCATACCATGCAACTTGGATGCGTCAGTTTGAAGCATAGTAGGTAAAGATGCATCAAAATGAGCTAAAACAGGAGGAGCTATGAGTGCTTCTTTAGTTTTCTCGAAAGCCAGGTCATGCTGAGGGGTCCAGCACCACTCATTCCGAGGTTTAAGCAGGTCCCTGAGTGGCTGTGCAGCAGCTGCAATCACAGAAGAAAAGCTCCCAAGCTGATTGGTTAAACCCATGAATGACCTGAGATCAGTGATATTTTGTGGCTTTGGAAATTCAGCTATAGCTCTCACCTTCCAAGAATCCACACTATAACCTTCATGATTTATACTGTAACCACAGAATTCAACATTAGGTTGAGCAAAGAAAATTTTATCAGGATTTAAGGTTACTCCAAATTTGTCACATTTTTGCACAAGTGTGATCACATGGGCTAAGTGGTCACGGTAACTAGAATCATACACCAAAATATCATCAACAATTTTGACAGTGCGTGGAATATCTCCCAAAGTTTGATCTCCTCGACGATTTTACTCATCTCCAGATGATACAAGCCCCATTACAGCTCGTTTGAATTTGTAACGTCCCCAAGGTGTGATGAAGCAAGTAAGATCCTGATCTTCTTCAGCAATTTTGATTTGGAAGTATCCCATCTTTGCATCCAAAGTAGTGAACCACCTGGCTCCAGCATCCATAGACGATATAGCATCGTAAGGGGATCGAACTGGATATGTAGGTCTGCGCACGTAGTGGTTAAGTCTTGTAAGGTCCACACACAACTGCACACCACCCATCTTCTTTGCAATAGGGACCATCGGATGACACCATTCGGTGGGGTAATCAACCTCACCAATGATATCCTTAGCAAGCAAGTCATCTGGCTGAGCTTTAATATTCGATCTCCAACAATACGGAATGGTGCTTGGTGTGGTCACTGCAAAAGGATGTGCATCTGCTGACAGCTGAATCCTCATAGGACCTCCCTGCATTTCCCTTAGAGTAGCTGAAGCATCAAATACATGAGGATAAGCAGAAATGATGGAAGCTGCATGTTCTGCACGCTCTGCTTCTGTAGGGTCTCTGCTGTGTGGCCATCTTGGCAATGCCACTGGTACAGACATCAAACTGCTGGCACTTGCAGACTGCACAACATCCTGTGTGTTAGAAGTCACTTGTGGCTCCAAAACCTTCCTGGTTCTCGATGCTATATGTGGTTGCGACACTGAACATGTAACATGCTGTATTTGCGCTGGAAAGTTTTCTGGTAATATTCCCAGTGCTACACAATCAAACCAGCTCAGAAGTGCACCTTTCACTTCCTTGACGACTGACACAACTGTTGTCGCACTACGATTCCCCAAAGTTAAAAAGCCTCAAAAGTACCCATGTTAGTGAGAGGTCGACGATCTGCTGCAATGAGACCACCCATAATGATCGGCTCCAGTGAACTCTCATGAATTCCAAGAGATTTAGCGTTCTCAAGTCCTATCACAGTTGTCTCCGCTCCAGAGTCAGGTGTCCACATAACTGAACTTGATCCTTTGGGGTGAGTGGTACTGACGCAAATCTGAGGGGTTGGACGTGATGATGCACAGTCGCTGTAAACATCTCCAATGACACAATATAGATTCTGCTTTGAAGGCTTGAACGTGCTTTTATTATTCGTTTTCTTCTTCTGAGGAGACAGTGGCTGTCCCTTTGACCTGCACGCCACTGCAAAGTGACCTTTCTTACCACATTGTTTGCAGCCCCTGTTTAGAGCCTTGCATGCCATCTTATCAAGATGGCGCTCACCTCCGCATCTAAAGCACTGCTGCTTTAAATGGGCTGCCTTCTGACTTTGCTTGTATTGGGACACTCTTGAAACATTATACTTTTCACTGCCCCGAATAACAGCACGACTGGCATTTGTATTTTCCGATGCTCTGCAAATATCAATAGCCATCTGCAAAGTGAGCTTCTTTTCTTCTAACATACGTTTCAAAGCCTCTTCATCTCTGGTTCCAACGACGATCCTGTCTCGTAGTCTGCTGTCCATGCAGGTTTCACAAAAATCACAGAAAGAAGCAATCTCTTTAATGCCGCACAGAAAATCATCGAAGGTCTCGTGTAACTCCTGGACTCTTGTATGAAAGTCGCGTCGGTCCACGATGACATTCCTTTGGTTGCGCAAGTGCAACTCCATGGCATCCAACATAGTCTTCAAGTCTGCTCCATCATCCAGTGAGAGACCATATCTCAGAGTGCGGGTCCAGTCATCGTCCAGCACGGAAATCAATGCTGACCGCTGCTCAGCAAGAGAGAGAGATAACATTCTTGTCAACACTGCATGTCCCTCATACTTGTGACGCCACGAACCAAACTCTTTAAGAGACACAGAAGACGGCAAGTGTGGTGCAGGAACTGCCCTTGCCTGAGACTGATTCCTATGATGTCCCGAGGTACCAGCAAAACCCTCTAGAATTGCGGTTAAACG
>NC_089756.1:662533-667533 GCF_040412425.1 Macrobrachium rosenbergii | reverse complement strand
CCACACCCAGAATGCCACAAACTGTTCTCATGAACGAAACCTTAAATTCTCATGCTCGATTCGCTGGAACAAGCCCTGCACTACAAAGTGCCAATATCCGCTCTCTCAAACAAACCAGAAACCATTCTCTGAAACGAAACCTTAAATTCTCATGCTTGATTCCCTGGAATGAACCACGCACTACAAAGTGCCACTATCCGTTCTCTTAAATAAACCAGAAACGGTTCTCTGAAACGAAACATTAAATTCTCACTCTCGATTCCCTGGAACAAGCCCTGCACTACAAAGTGCCACTATCCATTCTCATGAACAAACCAGAAACCGTTTTCTGAAACGAAACCTTAAATTCTCACGCTCGATTCCCTGGAACGAACCTGCACCAAGAATGCCACAACCCATTCTATGGAACAAACCCCTATTCATTGCACTCAGTTCCCCCCCCACAACCCACCGCAACAAGCCCCACACTACCTATTGCCACCATGTGTTCTTTCAAACACCTCAGAACTGGACCAAACCTCTAACTTTTGCGCTCGATTCTCCGGAACGAGTCTGTGCCACTACCTGTTCATCCAAATAAACCTGAACTGTTCCCCCGAACAAAGCCTGGAATGTACCATGATCTACCTGCACCTTAAGTGCCACTCCAAGTCTGTACCATCTGCAATTTGACCTTCGGTTATCCCTGATCGGCACCGTATGTGCCCAAATTGCCTAACCATGCCCTGTCCATGACAGAGTGCTATTTCCACTCCATGCCATTACTTGCCTGGCTAACACCTCTCCTACCCCACCTTTTTTTTCTCTTCGACTCCCTAACACTCCAGCACCATTCAGACCGAGGGCTACAAAGCTTTCTTGGAGGTTGGAAAGAGGCTGGGATTTAAGGGAGACCCCTTGGCTGCCTTGGTCCAAGCCCAGGTAGCTGCCGCAAAGGAGAGACAGGAGAAGGAAGCCAAGGGGGAGAAGGAAAGACAGGAGAAAGAAGCCAAGGAAGAGAAGGAAATGGAGAAAGAAAGACAGGAGAGGGAGAAAGAGAGAGCCCATGAGCTTGCCCTCACCCAACATAGGGCAGATAACTCTATTCTGACCTCTCCCCAGTCCACTCTCAACAATGTAAGCTCTCTAATATCCAAATGGAATGTCCAAGGACTGGCTCAGCCACATAGAACGGGTCTTCTCAACTTATGTGCCCACTACTGCAGAAGTTTCCTTGATCCTGGGAAAGCACATGGGGGGAAAGGGCGCAGTCGCCTTCTATTCCCTTAGCCCAGAAGGACAAGGGAACCTCAAGGAGGTCCAAAAGGCCATCATCAAGGTCTATGAGATCACCCCTGAATACTGGAGACTGTTGGTGAGGTTAGCCCAAGGAAGCGAGTCAAACCTGGGCTGAATGGGTGTACCATAAGTCCTGGGTTGTCAAGTGCTGGCTGGAAGCCCTAGGCATCACCACCCTCGAGGCCCTGCTTGAGTTCATGTAGCTCAGGGACTTCTACTATGAACCCCCAGTTTTCTCGCCACTCACCTCTGCGAGAAATCCCCCAAGATGTTCGCCGAGTGCTGTCACTTAGCGGACGATTGGGACACCTTCCATCCCTTTGCCAGCTCCTTGGGATGGAAAATCAGTCCCCCTTCTCATACCTCTGAGCCAACTCAGCCCAAGAATGGGCATCCTCTGAAGAAACCTGTGCGTGGCCAGTGCAAAAGGGTCAGGCACCAGACCAAACAGTGCCACCAGAAGGCCCCCATTAGTTCCCAGAACAGGACCACTCCCAACTGAGCTACTCCTGGCTCTTGGGTGAACAACAACCAGCCTGCTACCCCCATGGGGTCAGTGCCAAGGAAGGACTTCAGCAAGGAAACTTGAAAGGACTGTGGCCAGAAGGGACACATGTCCGCGAAGTATGGGCAAAGTCTGAAATACACAGCCCACTGAGTTGATAGGCCTCAACACCGTGGCCATAGTGTCCCTCGATGGCTCTACTCCACCTCGAACACTGCCAAACATTATCGACACCCGGTCAGAAGGCAGCCCTACCATTTGGGAGCAGTATCTCCCAATGCCGCCATCCGCTAGGATGAGCAGATGACAATTTGCTGGGTAGACAGCGATGCAAAGGGCCTCCCTACTGTTCGTGTATGGGTCACCACCAGTGATTCCTCCCAAGAGAGGGAGCATCTCTTTGGGGTAGTCCAGTCCCTCTCGACCGGATGCCCCCTCCTCTTGGACCAAGATCTCGTACAGTGGAGGGACACCTTGATTCCTCTGCGCTGCATGATGACCATGGCCACCGACAAACCCAAGAGGGAGGCACCTCCCACCGGCGCCGACCCATTACCTGCTGATCTAACCATAGTGCAAGTAACATGGTTGCAGAAACAGCCTGACACCCCACTCAACCAATCTGACTCTGTTCCTGCGGCTGCCTTATCATCATGGGGGTGGATGCCTCCTTTCCTGCCTTAAGTAGGAACCAGCTAATTTGAGCACAAACGGAAGATGTTAACCTGCAGCGCTTCTGCTTGGAAGCCACCACCGAAGAAGATGAAATGAAAGACCTTGTGAACGATGACTTCCAACTGAAGGACAAGGTACTTTACTGGGTAACCTGGGGGCCGCAGGACCCTGCTCAGGTCATCCACCGGCTGGTGGTAATTGCCTCTTCTTTTGCAATAGGACCTCCTCCAGTTGGTGCATGACAGTATCGGAGGGCACTTCAGTGTCACCCAGACCACCCGGGCCATTGAAGAGAGGTTCTACTGGCCGGGTCTATGGAAAGCTGTCAAGGCCTTCGTAGACTCGTGCCTACATACCAAATTATGGAAAATCCCAATGAAGTCATCCCCAAAGCTCCTATCAAAAACATTCCTTCTGTCAGCTTCCCCTTCCAGGACGTCATCATTGATTACTATATGCCCCAGGGACGTATAGAAAGCAAGACTGGCCATAAGCACCTAGCCCACTCATGGGGAGAGCACCTACAGATCCTTGACCAAACCCTCGCCACCCTACGAAAAGCCAATTTTGTCATTAACCTAAGGAAGTGCCAGTTCTGGGTGGCAAAAATTACATACCTTAGTCACCGAGTAGAAAACGGTAGACTGATGCTGAAGGATGCCAACATTCATGCCATTTGGGATATGCCATACCCCTAGAATGGTACAATACTTCCAGCGGTTCATTCCCTACTTTGCTGATGCACCTGCTTCTATAACTAACCCCTTTCGAGAAACACAAACTTCCATTGTACACCTGAGTGTGAGTGAGCATACTACCACCTGAAGGCCGTACTCATCAGTCAGCCAGTTCTCCATGCACACAACTACGACTGGCCCTTCTACCTGGTCATCGATGCCAGAAACATCGGCATTGGGGCAGACATGTTCCAAGAAAAGGATGAGATTAAGCACCTAGTAGTCTACTATTCCAAGAAGCTCAACCCGGCTCAAACCCGATATAGCACCATTGAAAAGGAACTCCTGGGTATGATTCTGGCAATGAAACAGTTCAAATCCTATCATGCTGATCATAAATTCCCCTTAACCATCCTTACTGATCATAACCCCCTTAAGTATCTCAGAACTTTTAGGAACCAGAATAAGTGCATAGTGCATTAGTGCCTCTATCTCCAATATTACAATTGGAGAATTGAACACAATGGCTCCCTGCTACCCCCCTCCCCCCGGATTAATGTGGCACTCCCTCCAGAGTGAAGAATCATGTTACTTCTGCTCAAAATAACATCCCTTGAAAGCATAAGATACTTCCTTCCTTGCAGCTATAATTACTTCACATTTACTATCCTTGCATTATGATCAACCTGAGTGCCAACTGCCAGATCAGCTGGCCTCCATTAGTCCCTGACTCTCAAACCATGCAGCTACACACATGGAAATTTAAATTGTACTTAACTCAGAGCCACTATGCCCTTGTGACACTAGTGCCACATCTGGCACAGTGCCCTGTCATATCCAAGTACTGTGGCACCACCTAACATAAGACCACAAGTACTGTAATTGTACTGCCTCATCAAGGCAACTAACCACATGCCTTTGCATAACAAAGTTAACTCTATATTTAAAGGCACGATTAACTCCTAGATTCTACTCTAGTAATAATTTTACAACATTACCCTATGTTGCAACATTAAGTCATGAGATACAAATTCATGGAATACCTTTCCCTCATAATTTGCTATACATGCTGCTTTAGTTTAACCACAAAACTTACTCAAGTCATTAACTTCCAGCAGCAATTCCATTCTGTGATAATGTAATCATTGACATTGATGTGACATAATTTGCAGTTATTGTACCGAAAAAATATTAATTTTAAGTCAATTAATGCAACCAATGGTTAATAACAGAGAAGAATTCATAAAAATTAGTTTGCCTTGCTTGTAGACATTCTCACTCAATTTAAAGTGTGATATGTCAACTTGTTAGGGGAGTTGCAATGAGGGATACTCTTCCCAAGTCAACTCTCCTTTTAAGAACCTACAGTAAAATCCTTTATCTCACTGCTGACACTAACAGTCGGTCGTGGAGGCATTGCTTCTTCTCTGAAGCTCTCGTTATTATTCCCTTGTGGCCTTTTTATTCCCTTCCCTGAACTTGTGACTGCGTTAAGGTCTTTTCCAGGTCACTAAGCTGCCCTTAGAGACAATACCCTGCTTGTCTGATGGCCACAGGCTCTACTTAAAGGCGACCCTGAGCCAGCAATGTGGGAGGCACTGAGCGATGGCGATCGGGGAAAACACAGAAGTGAAAGCCGGATGAAGCATGTGGCACCCAGGCCAGCCACGAGGTCATGGCACCTGCCACATGGTCAAAGAGCTACCCATGAGGTCAGGGCAGTGCTCCATGACAGAACATGGGCAATACCTGGAGAACTGGAAGATAAATCCGGCGGAATGCATAAATATGCCTGCATTACCCACGCTCACAGGCACATAACAGTGGTGAGAACAGTCACTGCCCCCTGACCTCCCAGGCACCTC
>NC_089756.1:625033-657533 GCF_040412425.1 Macrobrachium rosenbergii | reverse complement strand
AAATTGTCGTTGGACAGTTGTAGATGAATATTTTTTAGAAGAAATAACAGTAAATCGAGTTAGATTTGTTTAGTACATCTACCCGCCAACATGACTACCTGCAAGATCATAACTTCAGAGCAAGGAAAATACAAAGTGCTCGATCAAAAAATTATATATACACAAAAAATAAGCAGAATGCTGATAAATCTACGATATACTGGAGGTGCAAAAATGGTGGGTGCAAGACGAGACTTCATACAGATGAAAACTATAAATAACTTAAGAAAACTGGGATCCATAATGACGCTTCAACTGCTGCAGAGGTAAATGCAAAGATCACGGTCTCAAATATTAAAGTTAAGTCTAATTTCATCTTGCGATGCCCCTCGCTCAATTATCGCTAGTGAAGCTGATAATTTAAACGACTGTACATTGTCGCAAATACCTCCGTTTGGACAGCTTAATTAATAGGAATACTAGACGTTGGAGGCAAGCTGATTCCAACTATCCCGCCACCCCACTTACAAATGTTGGGTTTTCCATTCCAACTGAGTACTCCTAACTTGACAATAATGGAAGTGTTTGACGATATGAGAGTGGGGTGGAAGATTCAAAACGAATATTAATATTTGCAAATGACGAAGCACTTCGACAGTCAAAACAATACAAGAACTGGGCGGCAGATGGAACATTCAAGCGCTGCTGTAGTATATTTTTTTCAGTTACACGAAGTGCACATTGAAATTAATAGTTTTAATGTCCCACGATTGTTCGCATTGCTCTCTGACAAAAGTAAAAACATATATAGTAGACTTTTTGGCAAAATAAATGAATTACTGTAGAATGACGGTCCTTAAAATATACTGTAATTATGGATTTCGAAAATGCAACCCATGGATTTCTGGAATCGTTTCCGGGGTCGAATTTGTCATGTTGCCTGCTTCATTTAGGACAAAATGTGTACAAGCATATTGTGCAAGAAGGACTGAAATGCAGATATCACGAAGATGATAGTTTTAGTCTAAAAATGGGCTGTTTTGTTTCCCTTGCCTTCCTGCCAGTTGATGATGTTATAGATGGATATGAACAACTTGTAGATGATGATGATGATATTCCACAGTCAGGTATATCCTATTTCGAAAATAATTATATTGGACCACCTGGAGGAAGAAGACAAAGGAGGCGCTGCCTTGAACCTACCTTTCCATTAACGATATTAGCGATATTACCCATACCCATATCTGAATCATACCCATACCCATACCATATGCATACCCATATCTGTATCATACCCATACCCATACCATACCCTTACCCATACCCATATCTGTATCATACCCATACCATACCCATACCCATATCTGTACCATACCCATACCCATACCTATACCCATTCCAATACCCATACCCATACCTATACCCATTCCAATACCCATACCCATATTCATACCATATCATACCTGTACCCATATCTGTATCATACCCATATCTGTACCATACCTATACCCATACCCATACCAATACCCATACCCATATCTGTACCATACCCATATCTGTATCATACCCATACCTATACCCATACCCATACCTGTACCGATACCCATATCCTTACCATACCCATACCTGTACCCATACCCATATCCATATCCATATCCATACCGTATCATTCCCATACCTTCCAGTCATATACAACAACTGACCATATCTTGGTGTAGGTGCAGGAACAGCTGTTGATGGGTTTTGAATCAATGCTGATGCCATTGGTGGTTCCAGACCACCAACAGTAATGCCTGCTGTTGTTCTAGAACTACCAGCTGAGTCCATTTCGAAGCACTGAAAATTTCTGGACTGTTATTAAAATATTATTCTTGAAAGACGCCTTCACAACTTCAGGATCCTTTGAAGCAGTCTTCAGCCTGAGGCATTCCTGGAGAAATGCCCATTGGATTATAACGTCTTCTTAAATTCTTAAAGAAATAGGATACAGCTGACTGTGGAATATCATCATCATCTACAAGTTGTTCGTATCCATCTATAACATCTTCAACCGGCATGGAGGCAAGTGCAACAAAACAGCGCATATTTAGACTAAAACTATCATCTTCGTGATATCTGCATTTCAGTCCTTCTTGCACAGTATGCTTGTACACATTTGTCCTAAATGAACAAATTTGACTCAGTATGGTTTGCTTTTTCGAAATCCATAATTTATTTTCAGGACCACTTGAGGTTAATTAAACACTTCATAAATTCTAAAGGTCAAACAAGTTATATTTTGGTTTGAAAAACCTGCACATTATTTAAAAAAAATGGTGTCCTATAAACATTCTGTTAAAAGTACTCAACCTGAACACATTTTATTTCATCACAAAAAATTATAAAACCGATGCCCATACCCATACCAATACCCATACCCAGACCCATGTCTGTGCCATATCTGTACCATACCCATACCCATAACCATACCCATATCCTTACCATACCCATACCTATACACATACCCATATCCATTCCATGCCCATACCCATATCCATACCCATACCCATACCCATACCATACCATTCCCTTACCTTCCGGTCGTATACAAACATCATGAAACATGGAAAAGGGAAGGGGAAGAGAGAGGGAAGAGGGATGGGAAAGGAAGAGGGGAGGTGAAGGGAGGGGAGGAGGGGGAGGGGAGGGATTGTCGTTTTTCCGTGAGGGAGTTGAGATCCTGGGGGGAGGCGGGTGTTTAGGGACCTCACTGCTCAAACCGGTTTTTTTGGGGAGGAGGGGAAGGAGGGGAGGGGAACGGAGGGGAGTGGGAGAGGAGAGAGGGAAGTGGGAAGCGAGGTCCCGGGGAGAAGGGGGGTGGTTTTTTAGGGACCACCCTGCTTAAACCCGTGTTTGGAGGGGAAGTGGGATGTGTCCCCATTCCTCCCACCCTCCTCTTCCCCCCAAAAACTGGTTTAACCCTTTCACCGTTTAGCACGTATATATATGTAGCGCGCCAAACCTACCTAAGCCGTAGTATGTGTATGTACGGAGAGCAGATGTTTTGCCGTTGCGTTTAGTACCCATATATACGATCGATTTTTCCTGACTTCTTTTCAAGGTTAACACTAAAATATGTTTTCTCTAGGTCCCAGGAAGTCTTGTTGACCATATCGAAACAACAACACTTCCTCTCGATCCCCTTTTATCTTAATTTTCCTGATTTTCAATATCTAATGCGGGAATTCGCCAATCGCGGCTACATCGTTAGGTATAGCGAGACGCCACTCTGCTGGGCTGGTTCAATCTCATACTCGGAACTTTGGACTTTCAACGCAGGTGGTGGAAGGGCTATAATCCTGTGTATTCCAACTAGTACCGGTTGCGTGATACTTTCACGTTCTGTTATACTTTTCCAGCTCTAGGGCAAATGAAAAACGATAAGTAATTGTAATTTCCTGACAGTTATTCAGACGGAAATATGAAAAATGTACTCACTTGACTATTTTATTATTTTGCGACATGGTCAGTGCATGTGACTGAACCCCAGATACACTTCATTCTGAATAATGGCCGCAAATTGTTTTATTTGTTAATCTAAAATTGCTAAAATTGGCAATAATTGTAATTTATTTCATTAATTCAATTTTGTCATTTCATGAAAATTACTTCAAAAGCTGTTTATATTATGCTTATTTCGCTATACACACACAAGCACACATGCGCGTGCACACACACATACACATATATAATTCGAATAACTAACTGTCGTCACTTATGAATAAATTCTGGAACGTCACAGAACAAAGGGTTAGATAAAGAATGAACAAACTTATACATGAAGCAATGCACGTGTACAATAATCTAAATGAAAGTTATGTACAAAATTCTTACAAAAGAGGCAATGGTGAAAATTCATCCGACAGCAACAGAGATGAAAATCTGTCACCTACAAAGAAACAAGTAAAAAATGCGCTGAAGTTTCTTCAGCGCAATCAAGTTTTCTGTACAGCGTATAATCGAGGCCACCAAAAATGGATCTATCTTTGGTGGTCTCGGTAAAATGCTGTATGAGCCGCGGCGCATGAAAATTTAACCATGGCCCGGTGGTATCCTATCCTATATCGTCGCCAGAGGCATGATTATGGCTAACTTTAACCTTAAATAAAATAAAAACTACTGAGGCTAGAGGGCTGCAATTTGGTATGTTTGATGATTGGAGAATGGATGATCAGCATACCAATTTGCATCCCCCTAGCCTTAGTAGTCTTTAAGATCTGAGGGCAGACAGAAAAAGTGCGGTCAGAAAAAGTGCTGACAGAATAGTTTTCTTTTACAGAAAACTAAAACAGAGGGACAACAAGGCAACGGCAGCAAAGTTGTGGTATGTAAATGATGACTGTGAACGAGTTGCCGGTAAAAGAAATTTTCAAAAATAAATTATGAAATTTATCGGTATCCCTATTTTCTTCATTAAATTATGACTTTAGTCGTGTAAAGAGAGAGAGAGAGAGAGAGTGAGAGAGAGAGAGAGAGAGATATTACTGCTTTCTTTGTATTGTTCTTTATCTTCATTTGAACACTGGAAGTCATGCACAGTATTACAATCCTAAAACTTTTAGCATTGATGTTTCATATTGTTAGAGAATTCTGGCAACGCTATAAAAAGTACATTTAGCACACGAATTAATGAACGGAGACACTATATATAGACAATATATATATATATATATATATATATATATATATATATATATATATATAAATGTATGCATGTGTATATATATATACATATATATATATATATATATATATATGTGTGTGTGTGTGTGTGTATATATATATATATATATATATATATATATATATATATATATATATATATATATATATATATATATATATATATATATATATTTTTTTTTACAATGCGTTCCAAGTACCTGGTTATTATACAACTAATCACAGAATTAAAAATCTACCTCACTTCAGCCAGATACCTGAACTCTCATAACAATAAAAATTACGACTGAGTACTCTAAAGGTAACATTGGTCCCTTAAAAAGCTCACTAATCACTTGAAAAGTCAAACTAAGTTTATCAAAATAAGTGTTAAGTATCAACAATTAAACAAGAAATATACTAGAGAAAAAGGGCATCACTCCATCAAACAACTTTAACTGTTTCCCTGGTCTTAATTCACTTAAAAAAAAACTGAACAAACAAAACATGTTTATCACTTTGAATTATGCACACAATTAATCCTATTCACTGGTGGTCAATAAATGAAACACTATTTTTAAAAACATTATATACAAAAATTTATTTTTGGACTCAAAATTTATAATTAGAATTCACAATCTAAAAAGTTTTACTATTACTTGAAAACAACACACCATTTCCTTAGTTCCTGAATTAAATTATTAAACAAAGCTAAACCACAAAAACTTTAATTTATCAAGAAATTAAATTAATCAAGCAAAATTTAAACTATCAAGAATTACTCAAGAAAAAAAAAATCTTAACAAATGAAAATTAAATCAAGTATGCAAAGTTAAATTATCAAGAAATATTTAAAATGCTAAGTAAATAAATGTTAAATCACCAAAATGTGAAAAATCAAGAGATTGCAAAGACAAGAATTCATAAAAATACACAAAAGATTTATCAATAATAATTTCACTTAGGCAAAAATTCTCTTAATATACCTTATCATACCATGGTAATGATAAGTAAAATTTACTTTACCTTACAAAAGCTTGTGAAAACCTTTGCAAAATACCTTGCAGCTGCTTTAGATTCACAAAACACACTTTTTTGTCAGGCACCTTCACAAATATACAATTTTCATAAATTCAGATCTCAAAAGCTAAGACTAACACCAGTGACCACACTAACACTTTACATTAATAATTGCTCTCTTTTGAAGAAGAGAGAGAGAGAGAGAGAGAGAGAGAGAGAGAGAGAGAGAGAGAGAGAGAGAGAGACAGAGAGAGAGAGAGAGAGAGAGAGAGAGAATCAATATGAACAGTCTCTGAAATCCGAATGAACACATCTTAGGGTTCCAGTATGAAATGAAACAGTCATATGATGTCGTTAAGGCATTTTGGGAACTAGCTACAATAGAAGGTTCTAGAAGAAGGAAGCAAAACGTTTTGAACTGCAACCTTACAAAGCATGACGTAATCGATTGAGACATGTACTCTTACTCTCGAAAGGGCATACGTGATAAAAAAAAATCTATGGGATGTGATTGGAACAATACATGATCAGAGCAATGTATGTAACACTGCAAAATCATTTGTCTTCTTCTCGTATGAGACAAAGCTTTTACAGAAATCTTTACACGATCAAACAGACTGCAACTGGCTAATTATGACTGGCACGTTTTAAAACAAAAAAAAAAAGAGTTGGTTTCCAGAACAGATCAGAAATTGTTATTCCTGACCTGTCAACACTTGAATCAAAACAAAGCGCTCTCTTATCTTAACTGGTGACAGAGAGCACGTCTGGTTTAAAACTTGAATTTCTCTCTCCCGCTACTACTCTATTATCAGGAAAGATATTATTAATTCTAAATTACACTCTTAAGTTATCTAAATCACTAACTCTTTTGAGATCTGAAACTACACTACATACAATATTTCAACAATTATTGTCATTATACACATAACACATGACAAATAGAAGATTAAATATATCAAAACTATGCAATGATATAAATATACAAGGTAACATCATGAACATATATATATATATATATATATATATATATATATATATATATATATATATATATATATATATATATATATATATATATATATATATATATATATATATATATATATATATAAATATATATATATATATATATATATATATATATATATATATATATATATATATATATATATATATATATATTATGTATATCCTTATATATATATATATATATTATATATATATATATATATATATATATATATATATATATATGATGTTATGTGGTCCTTCGAATGAGTTTACTTATTAATATTTGTGATTTATACTGCCTTGCTTAACCTAAGACCCATGTAATCTTGTCAATTAAGGCTGAAAGTTACCTAAAAAAGACAGATAATTAACATAATTAGATCAGGTCGCCAGCTGAAACTAGAGTTACTGAATATAGCAAATTATCCCGAACACATGAAAGTTACCCCCTCTAAAAGAAGAACAGAAAACTGAGTACCTAACACTCGTGAAACAGAAAACAGAGTTCTGCGCAACTTACGAGAATGGGGTACTCACCAATTTGAAAGAAAGCGGAGCTATGTGCAACCTGTGACGTCACCAACTCGAAGACGAAGCAGAGAAAACAAGCGTGATTTTTGTTGAATCACCACTTTGCTTAATTAACTCACAATCGCCACTAATCACACTTATTTGGGTATTTTGTTAACCCCAAATTGCCCCACATATCACCCCAGGTCTATTTCACAATTCACCACTCCCGAATGCTCGAATATAAACAAAAAAAAGAATTCACCCCGTTACACACGTAACTCGACACTCTTATCGCACCCACCCTCTTAAGACTGACTGGTCGCTTCTGCCCCGAGGCTACTCTGTGCCTTGGGCATCGACGTTATCAATTAGTCTATTAGTAATCTCCCTCTTTCGCTACCCTAATTGAGACCATTTAACTTTTTACCCGCTGCCACCATTAACACCTGTTACACGGAACAAATCAACACTTGTTTTAGAAGTGTACGTAGCGTGATCTAAGCGATCTAATTTCAGGAAGAAGACGTAAAAAGGTTCGACCCTGATCTCACTGATCTCTCTCTCTCTCTCTCTCTCTCTCTCTCTCTCTCTCTCTCTCTCTCTCTCTCTCTCTCTTCTCATTCTCAAAGCAATTAAATGGACTATTTAAAGAAACACAATCTTTCCTACAAAAATAGGTTTATTATTCAAATAACCCAACAAGAAATGAATAAAACAAAGCAAAGATTAAAATGCATAATAAATGAATTATCGAGTCAGATAACTAAACTCTAAATTGCGAAGCACTTCTGACTAAAGAAGTCTCATTATGGCTAATAGCCTGGAAATACACAAAATCTCACATACTCCCAAATCAACAACTAAACGTCATGTCAAAAAAACAAAAAAGAAAGTCTACCACATAAAGAGACTGACATTGCAAATGACTTGCATATGTCCTCTTTATCAAACCACCCAGCTATTTCCACAAGTCCACAGACATCTGTCGAAAGAATTAAATATGATAGAAAACTCCCAAAAATACATGAAATACAAAACACAATAATGGAAAGTGTAAAATGCATAACCAAGATATGGCAAACGTAACATAACAAAATAATAATATAAAAGAGGTATGAATATTCACATTAAATTTCCCACACCAGTTCATAAGTTCATAATGATTAGAAAGTCATGGTAAAAATCACAAGTTCAATTTTCTCCCATAAAAACAGAGATTTGAGACTCTACCTTATCTGCCGATTTTCAAAGCCTGGAACCACTTCAAAGTTATGACTGGATAACTGCAGTTCTATCATGTTAATGAACGATCAAACTCACTTTTAGGGCAGACTTTGGCATAACCTAGATCAAAGTAACGCACGTACTCACGAATATACATAGCGCTTCGGAGATCACCTGATCTCCAATATTGCTGAGCTTCTCGCAAAAAAAGCTGAGGAATCAAACTATGCACTGTTTCAGCAATCTCACATCGAATCTCTCGACCTAGTTCGCTCTCACTCCAAACCTTCCACGATAACATCTTAAAGCATTGAAGCTATGAAATGCATATATGTGTCCTTTAAATATATATATATATATATATATATATATATATATATATATATATATATATATATATATATATATATATATATATATATATATGTTACACTATGCACAGAGTACCATAAAATAAAAGAAACTATCAAAATATAATAGTAGAAAAAATTTAAATTGTTAAATGGAGTTCAAGTGCACAAGTAAAATAAATCCTTCAAAAGTAATTATTCAAATACACACAAAAAAATCTTATGTGAAATTGGGCATCATATCATCAAGAAAAAAATATATATCCATTATAATGAACACACAAATTTGCATGTAATTACTCAAATTATTTATCACCATCTGAGTGAGAAAATTAAGAATTCCCTTTCTAAATTATTTACCAAACAAATAATTATCATAGAGAGACTAATAATTGTAATTACGCTTACAAAAAAAATTTAATTCACAAGAGAGAGAGTTTCCTTAATTTTCAATTTGATAAAGAGAGGTTAAATAATCTTTACTCTACTATAAATTTAAAAATTCTTCACTTTTTTTACACATTTAAAGAGAGAGAACTGTAAATCTCACTTTCTCGATAACTTACAGGTTGTTGTTATTACGGAATTCTTTTGTAGTCGCCTTCGGAGTTTGTTAAAATACACTCCTCTTTGTGTCTGTTGCACTCGTGGCGATAGTTTGTTAAACACACTCACTGCCTGTTGTTGCTCGACGATGTGCTGGCTTACTGTGTTGTGGTTAATTGAGCTATGTGTTTTGCTTCTCCGTTGCGCACCATTACAGTTTATGTTCAGTTCTGTTTGACGCTTTTTTGCAGGATTTAATTTCTTCATATAAGTTTTGCTTGCCGTCGTAAAATCTAAGTTCGTTTTGTAAACTTTCATTTCACTGTAACTTACGTAATTACACTGATATTTCTGTTAATGTCTGCTTGTTTCGTCTCGCCTTTTGGATCCTATAGCACTGCCACCAAATTTATGTCATGCACAAGTTTATTTCCATAACTTGTGTGACATATTATTGTTCCCTTCTTACCTGCGTTTTTCTTCTAAGTTGGCGATGTATTCATCCACAGCGTCTCTTCCCTTGGTCAGCAGCTCACAAGTTCATTATTAGGAAGGGATTTATATGAAATTTAATTATATCTCTCAGAAAGGTGTAATGGAGACAAAATGGGTAGCTTCTCAATTTAATGATGAAAGTTAATTACATACACAAGTACAATTACAGTAACAGTTTTACTATCTTGAAAACCACTCTTGCTAGTCGAAGTCAAGTTTAAGTCTGGTTAAGTAGCCTGCGGTCAGAGTATGGTTAAGTAGCCGCGGACAGAATATGGTTAAGTAGCCTGCGGTCAGAGTCTGGTTGGGACCACTGAAGCTAGGGGGAAGAACTGCATCCTCTTGTATTGGTGACTAGCGACTCTAATGATTCTTATCTGGCTTCGTTCTGCTCTGGAACCCATACTTCTCCTTGCTATCTTCCATCTCCTCCCTTGAAGTTACCTCATTGGAAGATATTATCTGTAAGGCCTCCCCTCGAACAGCTTGATTGGGAAGGACAGTTGTGGGTGTTGTTAAAATATCTCCTTAGAGGATTTGATTGGAAATGACCTCAGGAGGAGTTGTTAATAGCTCCTCCCTAGAATGTTTGTCCAGCCCCTTTTCATGGAATTTCATGTAAACGCCTCCTATTGAAGGCGGGGTTATAGATATGGCTGGAACGTTAACTCCTGACGAGGTGCTCTGTCAGCTCAGTCACGAGGGCACAGGTTCAAGATTTTTTTATTGGTTTTATGGCCCTGGGCGCGATACACTCGCTCACTGTTTTGAGTTCGTGTAAGACGGTTTCCTGCTGTTAGCTTACTTGACATTTCTAGCCTTGTAATGCATAACAACCAAGGCTTAATCGTTGTCTCTCTCTCTCTCTCTCTCTCTCTCTCTCTCTCTCTCTCTCTCTCTCTCTTCTCTCTTTTCTTTTTCTAATGCTTCCCTATTTAATCTTTCTTTATATCACTACAATTCAGCAGGCCCTTATTATTACCTGCCCAGTAATTTGTCATTCTTTTAATCTGTGTTTGTTATGTAAATATAATTAGTTAAGAGAACCCTTGAGTTTATGTAATCTTCCCTCACATGGAGAAGGTCCTAAGCCACAGATTTACCTTGTTTGTCTATGAAGTGTCCTAATATTGAGTCAGATGTGTAATAAATACAGTACATTTCTTGATAATGTAAGCAACTGGCGACCCTTGCCGAGTATGCAATTGCTCTAATGGTCTGCATCATTAGAGACGACCCTGACATCTTACCCCGCCCCCCACCATTTTGAGCACATGAGACGAGCCAGTTCCACGTGTCAAAATGTTTTGTTTAGGTTTATGCTAGCTGCGAAAAGTGACTGCAATCAGAGCTAGGTAATTGATAGACCACGTGCATTCCAAATTAGTTCATGAGAAGAGAGAACGTATTAACCATTCCACAAGATTTTGTGCTATCGCATGTTAGCTGCATGTTTTAAGAATAGGAACTAGGGAATAGCTTTGTCAAAGAGTTAGATAAAAGGAATAGAGACCCTATTCCAGATAGGCACACTGTAGGCAACCACCAAGGCTTTGACTCCAGGTATTTTTGCATCACTGGATTTCTCTCTCTCTCTCTCTCTCTCTCTCTCTCTCTCTCTCTCTCTCTCTCTCTCTCTCTCTCTCTCTCTCAATCAATAGGAAAAGCTAGGAAGATTTAGGAATTTAAATTTCCGCTTTCAAGGTCAGAGAATAGTAATTCTGACACGGAATCTTCAATTCCAGGCCACATGGGCGCATCCCATACGGTCCGCCATCATTGATTTGTGAGTTCCTTTAGAAATTCCATTGTTATAAAAACCGCATGCACAGTGCTCATATATAAATCCCTTTCTTTCGCTCGCTAATTTTTATCCATACGACCGCACACCTTGCCTGATTTTTGAAAGTAATAAACCTTTTATTCTCTAACTGAGCAGGATATTCCTCGACGAGCCCGTAGTATTCCTGTAAATTTATTTATTGATGAATATATCAGTGAGAATTTCCTCGTTCATTCATTACTACAGGAAGCCCGACCGGGGGAAAAGCTTAGGCTCAGGTAAAAAGCCAGACACATGGTCAAGAAGACATGCCCCCTCCCCCGTCCGCCTGACTCACCCATTGACGGCAGATGTCACGAGACCGACCAGAAGTAAACACTGGGGTACTATTAGTCATGTGCGAGCTAAGGTTTGTTTTGATAACGGAGAATAACAATTCCGTTCACGCATAACCTCCCGGCAGTCCGGACTGCACCCTCATGCATTGGAGATTTTTGTATTCAATAGGATCAATGTACTGTTTTCATTACGCCACATTTAAAATTATTTAACAGCGCAAGGAAAATTTCTTTACACACCATAAGTGTATAACCCCATAAGCCTTTTTTTTATTAGTTCTGCAGCGTCTCCCCGCAAAATATAATATACATAAAAGCTTACATTAGTTTGGGCTAAATTTTCATTCATTCTGAACAATTGAGTGTTTCGGACACCCTGAAATTTGTCTTATTTGGACGTATTAAGTTTTAACTGAGTCTGCTCAGACATTCTGAAATTTGTCTTATTCTGACATATGAATTTTATTTCATTCTGAACAATTGAGTGCTTCAGACATCCTGAAATTTGTCTTATTCAGACATATTAATTTTTAACTGAGTCTTTTTAGACACCCTGAAATTTCTCCTATACAGACATTATTTTTTTACTGAGTCTTTTTTCAAACATCCTGAAATCTGTCTTATTCAGACATACTAATTTCTGTTCATTCTGAATAAATGAGTTTTTCAGACACCTGAATTTTAAGTCTTTTCAGACAACTGAGTCTTTTTCAGACAACTTGAGCCTTTTCAGACATATTGATTTTCTAACGGGTCACACCCATATTAATGTTATCTCAGATGTCTACGACGTCCAGGGCCCAGCAAAATGAGGACTTCAAGTTCTACATGTCCCCTGGCAAGGAATGGGACTGTCAGGACAAGTCCTGAGGGACTAGGTCCAACAGAGAGTAGACAATGCCAAGGCGGAAAGAGAGTCAGAAAGACAGGAGAAGGAGAAAGAAAGAAAAGCCCAGGAGAAACGAGAAGAGGCAGACAGACAGGAGAAGGAGAAAGAAGGTAAAGCCCAGGAGAAACGAAAAAAGGCAGAAAGACAGGAGAAGGAGAATGAAAGGCAGGAGAAAGAGAAAGAAAGAAAAGCCCAGGAGAAACGAGAAGAGGCAGAAAGACAGGAGAAGGAGAAAGAAAGGCAGGAGAAGGAGAAGGGGAAAGAAAGGCAGGAGAAGGAGAAGGAGAGAATAGTCCAGGAGAAACGAGAAGAGGCAGATAGACAGGAGAGGGAGAAAGAAAGAGCTCATCAGCTTGCAATGGCAGCTCACGGCAGGCACAACGCACCAACACCCTCTCATCACTCAACCCTCAGTAGTGTCGGCACCCTCATAATGAAAAAGTCCTGACGACCTATCAGCCCTCTACCGAAGAAGTGTCTCTGATCCTGGGATGGCACCTTGAAGGGAAAGGTGTCATTTTTTTCGATGCTCCCCCTCCTTGTCCGCCAAGCCATTATAAAGGCTTTTGAAATAACTCCTGGCCGTTAGAGGAAAAGGTGGAGAAATATGCCCAAGGAATCAGGCCAAACCTGGTCTGAGTGGATCTTCAAAAAGACCCAGGCCCTAAAATGATGGCTAGAATCTCTGAAAGCCACTAATGTGGAGGATATCCTCGAATTCTTCCAGCTCGAGGACTTCTTATTTTATGCCTCACCAGCTCTCGCCACCCATCTATGCGATAAGGTGCCTAAGACAGTGGTCAAGTGCTGCCGTTGGGCTGACATATGGGATGTGCATCATCCTCATCTTAGTTCCCATGGACGAAAATTATATCCCTCCTCGCCTGCCTCAACCAATTCCCAGCAACCTCACAAGAATGGGCACCCCCATAAGAAACCCATGAGTGGGTATTGAAAGAGAATATGGCACCCCACTGAACAGTGCCGTTTGAAGGCTGAGAATCAGCCAGAAACCCCCTCTACGTCCTCAAATGGGACAACACCCCAACGAGCCACACCTGGGTCATGGACGAAGGGCAAAGGACCTGCCCCCTCCAATGGAACAGTGCCAGGTACAGATTATAGCCGGACTTACTATGGGCACTCTGCCCAATGGGCAAAATGCCTAAATAATAACAAATCAAGTATGCCCTCCCTTGCCTTTGCAGTCACAGACCCAACATCCTTAGGTCCTCCAGCCCAGGGTCCCATTTATGTGGCACTTCCCTGAGGTAGGTGCCCTGCCAGCCAGGTCAAGGCATTTGATGATTCTGGCGCACAAATGCCCCTCATAAGGGAAGACATTTCCCCATGGAGCTATCATTAACAGACGCAACTCGCCACGATTGAAGGTATCAATCACTTTAAGATGATACCTCCTACTGTCAAGGTGAGGATCACGAGACCTCGTAGATCTGAAGTTTGCGACCTTGCAATCACCAGATACATCCCTGGTGGTTATAACATCCTCCTGGGACAGGACTTCCAGCCCCCATCTAAGTTACAGCAATCCAGGGGTTCAAATCCCCCAAATCATTCATTAGGCACGAGTAGGCCTCAAACGCCTGCATTTGTTCCACTGCCAGTGCCACCTGAGTGCAATGTGCAGTGGCCCCCTCAATCAAGATCGATTCCAGATCCCATTCCGGTGCCCGGCCCTGCCCCAGTGCCAGTGCCAGGGCCCCAAATAGATCCCTCTCCAGGAGATCCCACACTTGATTCACAATCTCTGCCAGTGCCACCTGGGTGCACTGAGCAGTGCCAAGCTCCATCCGTCCCGAACTACGAGCAAATTCCAAATCAATTATTAGTGCCTGTCCCTGCCTTAGTTCCAGTGCCAGGCCACGTCACCGATCTCCATTCCAGAGATCCCTCTCTTCTCCCAAGACAGACTAACTGCTCATGTGCAAAATTTGTAACTGATTATTGTTAAGAGTGCATGACGTATCTCTAGAATTAACCTAGTATTAATTCATTGTTTTCACTATACCATTACGTCGTGAGAATATTCTGATTAACGCTGCCTTAACGTAATAGTAATTTAATGATAAGAATTTGTCAATTCCAGCAGGAAGTGTTTATTCTGCGTTAATGTACATGTCACAATGTTCTTTTGCCTCTTGAAATTAATTGATATGTAGAAGTTTAAGTTAAATTATAAGGCACCAAAGGGAAATGAGAGAGAAGTAAAGTAAAGTCTTTAAGTGAGTTGGCTTACTGGTAATCATTCCCACCTGATCTAGGGTGTGAATACTAACTTGGTTGGGGAGTATTCATTTCAATTGTTTTAATTACTAGAACTGTGGGTTTCCACTTGCCCCTTTATAAACTTTCTCCTTCATTCCCCAAAATGGTTAAGCCTAACCCTTCTTTCTGTCCAAAATGAATGCCTAAGGCCTTGTTCCAGGTGACTGTTGTACCTTCTCAGCATTAAGCAAGGCAAGGGAGGAGCCAAAAAAGAGAAAGCTGGCGTCCAGCCCTATTCTGAACCCTCCACGAGGGTTAACTGCTGCCATGTGGCCTATATAGAACACATGACAAAGATTGACCTTTGCGTCACCTACCAGACGCAAGCAGCGTAATCTCCAAAGGTTATTTACAGACGATGCAATGGAAATCGAGAGAGAGAAGCACTCCGAACACTACCAAGGATGGATGTCCTTAACCTTGCCTGACCCTTGAATTCCACCTGTTCGACCCCAAGGTTCAAACCAGTATACCTTTGTAGTGGCATTTTAATTCCCTCCTACATTGCCAGCACCCTATCAAATGAGGACACCGTCAGCTTGACGGAAGGTAATGTACCAGAATAAGGTTTCTTAGTCAGTCACGATTCCTGTTATTTCTCTGTCTGATTTTTCATTTATTTTCCATTGTGCTATCACCTTCAGTAATTTGTGTTGGAGCATTCAGTGTTAACATACTTATGCATATAGTGTCGAACTGAGTTATTTGGCACCATCTGTGCATTCCTCAGTTCCCTTTGAGTGTCTTAATATTCTTGCAAGTAACTGTCTTGCATATGATTGCAAATAGACCTCGACTGTGGAATCACTCGGCTCTATCCATGTGCAGTCCCCCTTCTACCCCTACTGCGATGTTTCCTGTTACGAAGACATCATCGGTATAGAATGTTTATTCTGTGTAGGATTCATTCATTTAGCAGGCCCTTATTATTACCTGCCCAGTAATTCGTCATTCTTCTGATATGTGTTTGTTATGTATATATAATTAGTTAAGAGAACCCTTGAGTTTACATAATTTTCCCTCACATGACGAAGGCCCTAAGCCACAGATTTTCCTTTGTTTGTCTACGAAGTGTCCTAATATTGAGTTAGATGTGTAATAAATACCGTAGATTTCTCGACAATGTAAGGAACTCCCTGCGTTCATCCGTTGCTGCCCAGAATCAAGTGAGTATCCCTCAGACATTCGTAGCAATGCATATATATATATACAGTATATATATATATATATATATATATATATATATATATATATATATATATATATATATATATATATATATATATATATATATATATATATCTCAATTTCTAACTCTTCTTGACCAAACTCCAATCTTTCAAATGAGAGGCCTGGGAACTACCAGTTAACCCACACAGGGCAAAAAGGAAGTTGAAACCTAAGCACTCCTGCACCTAAGGTTTTTTCCATTATAACATAGCAAATTTTACTCAAATTCCCGACCCAGCGGTGAGTCAATTGGTACGAATTACTCTTTCACTGTGAATATGATGGAATTAATGAACACATGAGCACGTGTTTCACTTCCTGCCGCCCTCCGGCCTCGGGCCCCGATTCCCCGGCCGAGGACGACTGTCCAAGTAGGAGAGGTTCATGGCGGAATTACCACGGGCGTGGGAAATTCCAGGTAGTCTACAAAGTGCTCTAGAGCTCTCCTGGCACTTGTGCCATCCCTTCATCTTTCGAAGGTCTTGGCACATCTAGTCCAGAAGAGGACGTCAAAGCCATTCACTATCTTCTTCCGTTCCTCTGGAACTTCTATCCCTTATCCTACTCTGTTGATCTTTCCTTTAAGCTTTTCTTAAATTATCACCACAAGAGGCAATTAAAATATGGGATACCATTTGCCTCTAAATACATAATTCATTTTGTTATCTAGCAGTAAGAATAACAGAGTGGGAAGTGGCGTGCCCTTGCGCCCATACTTTGGCACAGGGCATGCGTGTCAGCTCTTCCTAAAGGGGTCGTGCCCTTTGGGTTCCCTTTTCCAGCCCTTGGGCTGAGAGGTAGTCCGGGGCGTAGACTATAGGCAACGGACGATAAATCCCTGCATAAGCACTAAATACCTCATTCTATTTTCATTGGCTTTCCTGCCAATATCATTTACTCTTTTATTTATTTATTTATTTTTCTGTTTTTCTACTTTTAATGAATCATGAGTGATAGACTCCTGCCCTTGTGATTTTAATGCCACCTTAGTAAACCAAGAGACGTGTCCCACCTTTTAGTACTCGGTCACGCCCCTCACTTGTATCGTTCTGTTCCTTTTTCCTTTTGTTTTAATTTTTTTTTTAAGAATTCTATTTTTGTCCCAGACCCCTCGTCATTTGTCTGCTTATCCCGTCATAACATTGAGCGAGTGTCTATTTATAGCCTTTGCCCGAGTTGTGGGCCGTGGAAACATAAAATTATCGTTGTTTAAAGTTAGCGAATTAAAACTCGTAAATACTCTTGCTGACCCACAACTGTCAAAATCCCCATTGTAAGTTGTCAGCCGTCAACTGTCGAGTTGGCAATCCTTTGAACTGTTAGCTAAGCATTGAGCAATGCGAATTGGGTATCGTCATTACAATATCTCGCAAAGGGGATGTCATTTACAAAATAAATGCTGTGTGTATCATTTACACCACCTCTTCAAGGCATGCTAACTGCATGTCTCCGTTTAACATGGGAAGTATTTTAGGGCTTTGTTTTCTTGTTATTCTGGTAAGGTTCAAGAGTATTTAGTTTTAATGCTTCATTGGTTGCCTTTAAATGATTTAGTGTTGAAGGGTTCGATTTTGGTTTGTTAAAAGCTTAAATAGTTTAAATAAAATGTTGGTTTGTGAGTCCAAAGATGTAATTTTTATTTTTTTATTTTAGGCAGTGTTGTGGAATAATAAAATGAATTTAAGGAGTATGGTGCTTTTATTGATTGTGTCTATTGCTAGTTTAGTTACTTCTTTAAACTTACTTTTTTCTGGTTGTTGTTATTTTTTGGACTGGGAATCGATTAGAATTAATAGGGCTAGCATTGAAATAGCTTTGATTGTTGATTGAATGTCGATGAGGTTTATGTCTTTTGTTTGTTTTATTTCTTCTATAGTCTTATTCTATAGAGGTGGTTACATGTCCAGGGATTATAATATCGGGCGTTTTATGTATTTGGTTTTAGGATTTGTTCTTTCTATGCTTTTGTTGGTTATTAGTCCTAACATAATTAGTATTTTGTTGGGGTGGGATGGCCTGGGCTTAGTGTCATATGCTTTGGTTATTTACTATCAAAATGAAAAGTCTGCTGGCGCTGGTATGCTGACCGCTTTGTCAAATCGGGTGGGCGATGTCGCTATTTTACTTAGTATTTCTCTGATGTTAAGTTTAGGGGGCTGAAATTTTTATTTTTATGTGGGATAGGAGTCTATTGCTAACAGGTATGTTATCTTTTTAGTTGTGTTGGCGGCTATGACTAAAAGGGCCCAGATTCCTTTTTCTGCTTGACTTCCTGCGGCAATGGCAGCTCCGACTTCTGTTTTTGCTTTAGTTCATTCTTCTACGTTAGTTACTGCCAGGGTTTATCTTTTAATTCGATTCAGTCTGAGATTGATGTCTTCTTTTGCCAGGACTTTGTTATTGTTGTTGGGTTGTTTAACTATATTTATGGCTGGGTTGGGGGCTAATTTTGAGACTGATCTAAAGAAAAGTATTGCTCTTTCTACTTTGAGGCAATTAGGTGTAATAATCACTATTTTAAGGCTAGGGTGGGCTACTTTGGCTTTTTTCATCTACTAACTCACGCTTTGTTTAAGGCTCTTTTGTTTATGTGTGCTGGGTCCATTATTCACAGAGTTGGAGATTATCAAGATATTCGTATAATAGGGGGTTTAGTTAATTTTATGCCTATTAGGGTGATATGTATTAATTTGGCTAATCTTGCTCTTTGTGGTTTTCCATTTTTAGCTGGGTTTTACTCTAAGGATTTAATTTTAGAGGTGGCTTTCTTGAATCCTCTAAATGAGGTTTATTTTTGATTACTAGCTTTGGCTACTGGTCTTACTGTTTGCTACAGGTTTCATCTGGTTTATTATAGGCTCAGTGGGGACTACAACTTGAGTTCCATTTCTTCAGTGAGTGATTCTGATGTTTTAATAACTTGACCTATGCTTGCATTGAGGGCTGGGGCTGTAGTGGGTGGGGCTGATGTTTCTTGACTTGTATTTCCAGCTCCTGCTATAATTTGTTTGACTCTGCTTATGAAACTGTTTGCTTTGGCTGTTAGCTTGGTCGGCGGGTTCGTGGGGTACGTATTGAATTTGATGGTAGAGAATTATAAACTTAAGTCTTTAAGATTGTATCCTGTGGTTGTGTTTTCTGGTTCCATGTGATTTATGCCCCTGCCGTCTACTATTGGTGCTAGATGAAAGATTTTAGGAGGAGGCTCTGTCTACTCTCAGTTGGGAGATGGCAGCTGGTCTGAGTATTACAGTGGACAAGGTATTTATAGAACTGTAATAAAATCTTCTGGCTACCTTCAGTCCATTCAGGAAAATAGAATTAAACTTGTTCAATGATTTTACTGGTTTGATCAGTGGGGTTATTGTTAATTATTTAAACTTAAGAAGCTTAATATTATGAGCGTTACATTGAAGCTGTAAAGGAGGCAGATTTGCCCTTGAGTGTTTTAAAAAGGGTTGGTACCTTTGGCTCTACAATGAAAATGTAGCGTGTTAATTACACTATAAAAAGCTAGGAATAATGACAGAATTTAACTGCCTGAGACTGAAGTTAGAAGCTTCCTCTCCTTCTTGTTTTTCCTTTAGTTAGAACTTGAGTTCAATGGTACCAGTAACAGTGGTTTTAACTAATTAATTGAAGGTGTTTACCGTGGCCTAGGTCGAAACTTGGTGCGATGTTCACTTTTCAACTAAGATCAGCTCCTTGGAGCACCTTATGAGTGCAAATCAAATATCATAGTTGCCTATGATCTCTTATTCTGATCTTCTAGGGCTCCTTGTATTCATTCATGATAGTCCCAAGAGTAAGATGAGAAGGAAGAATAGACCTGTCACAGTTCACATTTTTATGTTTGCAAAGGTGATAATGTGGTTAGGGGGAGTAAGAGGGTAATTTCTACATCAAAAATCAATAAAATAATAGCAATTAGGAAGAACTGTAGTGAGAAAGGCAGGCGAGCGGATCCCTTAGGGTCGAATCCACATTCGAATGGGGATCTTTTTTTCTGGTCAGCAATGGTTTTTTAGCTATTGAAATAATCAAAATGATGACGATGAGAGTAATTGCGATTAACACTGGTCATCCTGGAAATACCAGACTAATTGATTGGAAGTCAATTGTAGTATTTATTCTAGATAATCATTTAATTATCCCCCTCACCAGTAGATTGAAATATATAGGAACAGCCATTCTATGTCTACGAAGTGGCAGTATCAGGCAGCTGCTTCAAAGCCGAAGTGGTGAGCCAATGAAAAGTGACATATATATAATCGGTATAGGGACACAAGAGGGAAGCAGGATCCAATGACTACGTGAAGTCCGTGGAACCCCGTGGCTACAAAAAATGTTGATCCGTAAATGGAGTCTGCGATTGTGAAAGGGGCTTCGTATAGTATTCTATGGCCTGAGGGGCTGTGAAGTAAATGCCTAAGGTTACAGTGAGTGCTAGGCTTTGAAGGGCCTGGGTATGGTTGGATGCGACAAGAGCATGGTATGCTCAAGTTACTGTGGCTCCTGAGGCTAGCAAAATTGCTGTATTAAGAAGAGGAATTTGAAATGGGTTGAAGATGTTGGTTCCTGCTGGTGGTCAACATGTTCCTAGCTCTACTGTAGGGGATAGTCTACTGAGAAAAAAGGCTCAGAAGAATGAAAAGAAAAAGAGGACTTCGGAGGCAATAAATAAAATCATTCCTCATTGGAGACCATTGACTGCTTTTGATGTGTGGAGACCTTGGTATGTTCCTTCTCGTGTGATATCTCGCCATCATTGGATTATTGTCAATAAGGTTGCTGTGATTCCTAGAATTAAGAGGTCTATGTTGAATTGGTGGAATCAATGGTAAGTATTATGGCTCTAATGGATCCGGTAAGGGGTCATGGTCTGACGTTTACTAGATGGTAGGCATGATGTCCGTGTTTTGGCATTAGTTTACTTCTTTAGCGTAAAGGGTTCTTAGAGCGGCAAATACATAGGATTGAATTACAGCAACTGCTGCTTCTAAAATTAGAAGAAGGATCTGGGCTAATACTAGTATAGATACTGCTGTGTGGCCTAAGTGGGGTCCTGTGTTTCCTATAAGTGTTAAGAGGAGGTGCCTGGTGATTATGTTGGCTGCTAGTCGAATGGCCAGAGTTCCTGGGCGAATTACTTTTCTAATGGTTTTGATTAGCACTATTACTGGCGTGAGCGGTCCTGGGGTCCCTGCTGGCACAAGGTGGGCGATTATGTGTTGGGTCCGGTTAATTCATCCAAATGGTATAAATGCTATTCATAGTGGTAGAGCTAGGGATAGTGTTATTGATATGTGTCTTGTTCTTGTGAAGATGTAGGGTATGACTCCTAAGAAGTTGTTGAATATGATGAATCTAAATAGAGAGACGAATATAATAGTTCTTTCTGGGTTGGTTGGTCCTAGCAGGGTTTTGAATTCTTTGTGCAGGGATGTTGTTACTGAGGACCATATCAGTGAGGAACGTGATGGTATAGCTCAAAATGGGTAGGGGATAAATAGTAGTCCGAGTATTGTGGATGCTCAATTTAAAGACAGGTGGTTAATTCTGGAGATTGGGACAAATCTTGAAAACAGGTTTGTCATCATTTTCAGTTTGCTTGGTCTGTTTTTATAGGAGCTACGTTGGGGTCAGTTTTAATAGGTGTTTTGATAAAGTATCTTGAGATAATGATTAGAGCTAGTATCACTGTGAAAAATATGTAGAGGTTTAGTCATAATAGCAGGGCTATTTGAGGAATTTTAAAATATTACTCATGCTATGTTTTAACTAATTTTAATCATTAGAAGTAGGTGTAACCACTATTGTAAGTTTAAAAGACTTACACTTGCTTTCAGTCATCTAATGAGTTATTACTGTTAGATGAAATTCAGTTTAACAAGGATTTAATTGAAGTTCTTTCTATGACAGTTGGCATGAATCTGTGATTTGCTCCGCAAATTTCTGAACATTGCCTGTAGAATAACCCTGGCCGGTTGATTTGAAACCTGATTTGATTAAGTAGTCCGGGTACTGCGTCTGCTTTTACTCCTAGGGCTGGAACTGTTCATGAGTGAATAATGTCTCCTGCTCTAATTAGGGCTCAGATTTGGGTGTTTATCAGTAAGATTGTTCGATTATCCACCTCTAGAAGTCAAAACTCTCTTTCTGTGATATCGTGTCTTGACACTATGCATGAGTTGAATCTGATCTGAGTGAAATCCGAGTACTCGTATCTTCAGTATCATTGTGGTCCAATAGCTTTGAGGGTGACTCTAGGGTTGTTTACCTCATCGAGCAAGTAGAGTAAACTCAGAGATGGAAGAGCAATAAAGATTAAGATAATTGCAGGTAGAATTGTTCAAATCGTCTCGATAGTTTGATGTTCTAGCAAAATTCAGTTGGTTAGGGAGTTGAGGAATAGCGATGAGAGTATGAACCCAACTAGGGTGGTGATTAGGATTAGAACTAGTATTGCTTGGTTGTGGAAAATGATTAGTTGTTCTATAAGAGGGGATGCTGTCTTGGAGGTTAAGGGCTTTTCATGTTGCCATTGTTTCTAAAAGAAACTAAGTCTCCTATTTGGAGCTTAAATCCTATGCAATGATCTGCCATTTTAGATAGTTAGCTGTTAGGGGGATTTCTATGTATCTGTGATCTGCTGGTGGGAATTTGTGTTGCCACTCAATAGAAGTTGGCATGAATAGGGAGAATAGGGCAGGTCGTTTAGATGTGAGTGCTTCTCATACTACTATGATGAATCCTAATGCAGCGATCAGGGAAATTGATGACCCTACTGAAGATACAGCATTTCATGTTGTGTAGGCACCTGGATAATGGGAGTACTGTCGAGGCATGCCATTTAATCCTAAGAAGTGTTGTGGGAAAAAAGTTAGATTTACTCCAATGAATATTGTTGTGAAGTGAATTTTTAATCATTTGGGGTGGAGTGACAGCCCGGTAAATAGGGGGAATCAGTGGCCTATTCCGGTGAAAATGCCAAATACTGCTCCTATGGACAGGACATAGTGGAAGTGGGCGACTACATAATATGTGTCGTGGAGATTGATGTCAATAGATGAGTTGGCTAGGACTACTCCTGTTAATCCTCCTATGGTGAATAGGAAAATAAATCCTAGGGCTCAGATTAATGAGGGGCTATAGGTGAATTGTGTACCATGAAGGGTGGCTAATCATCTGCAAATTTTTATTCTTGTTGGTACAGCAATAATTATTGTGGCAGAAGTGAAGTATGCTCTTGTGTCTACGTCTATTCCAAAGGTGAACATGTGATGGACTCAGACAACAAAGCCAAGGACTCCAATTGCTATTATGGCATAGACTATTCCTAGTGTTCCAAACGATTCTTTGTTCCCTGACTCTTGCCTTACGATGTGAGAGATTATACCGAAGGCTGGTAGAATTAGAACATATACTTCTGGGTAACCAAAGAATCAGAATAGGTGTTGGTAGAGAATTGGGTCTCCCCCTCCAGCAGGGTCGAAGGAAGATGTGTTTAGGTTTTGATCTGTTAGAAGCATAGTAATGGCTCCAGCTAGAACTGGTAGAGAGAGGGGAAGTAGAATGGCCGCTAAGAATATGGCTTATACAAATAGGGGTAGTTGGTCCACAGTTATCCTGGGAGTTCATATATTGATTATTGTGGTGATGAAATTGACGGCCCCTAAGATTGAGGAAACCAGGCTAAGTGGAAGGAAAAAATACCGAGGCCTACTGAGGCTCTGGCGTGAGCAGTACCTGCTGCTAGGGGTGGATAGATACTTCATCTGGTACCAACACCTCTTTCTACTATTCCCCTAGAAAGAAGTCGCGTTAGAGAGGGAGGGAGGAGTCAGAATCTTATGTTATTTATTCATGGGAATGCTATGTCTGGCGCTCCTAGCATTAGGGGTACTAGTCAATTGCCAAACCACCAATTATGATTGGTATAACTATGAAGAAAATTATTACGAACGCGTGGGCAGTGACAATTACGTTGTAGATTTGATCATTTCCAATCAATCTGCCTGGCTGTCCTAATTCGGCCCGAATTAAGAGTCTTAGTGATGTGCCTACTATGCTTGCTCATGCTCCGAAGATGAAATATAGAGTTCCAATGTCTTTATGGTTTGTTGAGAAAAGCCACCATTGTGTGGGTAGGTGGCCGATAAAAGGTAATAGATTGTAAATCTATGCATGGGAATTACTCTCCCTATCCAGGCTATGTAGTTTAAATTTAAAGTGTCAGGCTGCAATCTTGAAAATATGACTATACCTTAGCTTATAAGGTTTAAGGGATTGATACTCTTGTTGGGAACTTTGAAGGTTACTAGTTTAATTAACTTAAAACCTTAAAATTGAATTATAAGGGCTAGGGGGAACAGGATTGGCGTGAGACTAATTAGGCTGAATACCGCTATTCTTTGTTAGTGGGTTGGCCTGAAGGTTGCTATTTTGGGTGATTTTAGAGTAAGAGAGGTGATTCTAATTCGGGTGTAAAAGAAGAGCGTAATTAGGGCTCTTATTGTTAGCGATCTAACTCATAGAATGGAAGTTTGTCTGCTTAATTCTTTAATAACTCTTAGTTTGGGTAAAAATCCTAAGAATGGAGGAAAACTCTAATTTTGTTTATTTGAGAGTAAGAAAGTG
Source organism: Macrobrachium rosenbergii (assembly GCF_040412425.1). Classification (NCBI taxonomy): domain Eukaryota; kingdom Metazoa; phylum Arthropoda; class Malacostraca; order Decapoda; family Palaemonidae; genus Macrobrachium; species Macrobrachium rosenbergii. The sequence goes on along the minus strand of NC_089756.1, from coordinate 632,525 downwards.
ATATGAGATGTTTGATATGGTAGAGCTGGTTTTGATCTATTATGATTACCAGCGAAGCAGAAATGATTCTGTAAATTAGAAGGTAATTTGCCCAGATGGTAGTGTTTAACGAGATGGCGGCTAATATTCACCCTGTGTCTGATAGATGAGTAGGCTATGATTTTACAGAGGAGTGTCTGATTAAGACCTCCAATTCACCCGAGAACTGCTGATATGATGGAGGCCCTTATAATGATTGTTAGCGTTCTTGGGGATAGAGTATAAGTGACTATTGCTATTGGCGCTACTTTTTGAATGGTCATTAAAATAATGCATTGTGGTCATGAGATGCCTTGTATGATCGGGATGAGTCACAAGTGGAGGGGGGCGGCCCCTGTTTTAAGAAGGAGTGTACAGAGAATGACTACTTTGGAGGCAGTGATCATGATTAGAAGTGTGGAGGCTCTTGCTAGTAGAACTGCTGATCCTATTGCTTGGATTAGGAAGTATTTTAAGGCGGCTTCTGAGGAGAAGGTATTTTGCTTTGAAAAAATTAGGGGAATGAAGGAGAGTAGATTTAGTTCGAGTCCAATTCACCTGGTGAATCAGGTGGGCGAAGAAATAGCAATAATGGCTCCTGTGATAAGTGTTGAGGAGAATAGTAGTGTTGAAGGATGAATTAGTAGAATTGAAAAGAGAAAAAGTTTTCATAGACGGGGTATGAGCCTGTAAGCTTGGTGATTTAGCTTATCTTTACCTTATGGCGATTATGTTTTAGTGTAAAGGCGCGTAAAGTTTTGATCTTTAAGGGGATGGTGTAATTCCATTAAATATAGTTTTTTCTTGTGTAGAGTGAGTGGGTGATAATAGCAGAAAGGCAGGCTTTCATTATAGTCCAGGCAAATTAGACGAAAAAAGGCCCTTTTGGAGAAAAAAATCATAAGTTTTTTATATTTGCAGGAAGACTCTTCAAGGGTCATAGAACAAAGATCTAAAGAGTTCCCCTCCATCAAGTGTGTGCTTCCCCCTTTTTTTGGGGGAAAACCCCCCTTTGGAGGGTACTTCTCCTCATATTTACCCTTTTTTCTCAAAAACGGTGCATCGGACGGGTCAACGGTATATGGAGCAAAAAAATAGAAAATTAAATTCTCCACAACTTTATTTCTATGTCTTTTAGCTCTAATTATTACAGTTTTTGCACAAATGAGGTCAAAAGTAGTAGGCTCATTTTTGCCGATATTAAAAAAAATGCATTTGGTCCTTACACTTTGCTTAATAACTTTGAAATTCATAATTTATCCTCAAAATATCATATAGATGACATTGTAGAGTAGAGATTCAGGTTTCATTTGGTATCCTTGTTTTGGTCTAAATATTAGAAGAAGGGGGAAGGGAATAACAAATATAAAACTGTAAATCCTGAGATGTCCATGCCTATATTGCTTTTATATCAAAAGCTTTTCTTGTAAATTGTTACTGAACAAGCTTGAAAATAACATTATACCATGTACATTTCTCTCTTCACTTGTGGTAAACAGGTTTGTGATTTCTTTCTTTTCAGAATAGAATGAGATTATTTTCAGAAGTAATGGTAATGATATAGAGTTAAGTGAACACAACAAAATATTTACCATGGCTTCAAGAAATGAGATGTGTTTCTGTTGCCAAAAGACATTAAGTGAAGGTGAAACAGTGAAAGTGGAAGATGGTGTACATAATTTGAGACGTGTCAGTAAAATTAGAAATGACGGACATTTTGAAATGCTAAAGGAAGTGAACACTATTCAAGTGCATAAAATATGTAGGCGTGAGTACATAAAAGAGAAAAAATATTGCCAGAGATGAAAAAAAAGAAAAGAAAAGGTTGCAAGAAACAAAGCAAACCACGAGATCAGAAGAAAATTTGATTTCAAAACCAAGTGCTTTTCTGTAGTGATATATGTGATACTGCAATTGAAAAGAAAAAGAATGTGAGCAGACGCAGAAAAATTTGGGAAGTTAGAATTCTGCATCTGAAAAAGAAAATTTCAGACTTTGCTAAAGAAAGAAAAGATGAACTAGGTGGCAAAGTATTCAAACGAGCTAACAGTGTCCTGTGTCTTGTTGCTGAAGAAGCCCGTTATCATGAAGTTTGCTATTCAAACTTTTTTTACCAACACATCATCATCTTTAAAAAGAGGACGTCCAAAATATGAGCATATTGACTGTGCTTTTGAAAAACTATGTAGGTACATTGAGGAATCAGAAGAATGCCAATTCACTTTACATGACTTAATGAAAAATCTTGAAGAAAATATGCCAGAAAGTTCATCTGTAACTGAAAAAACATTGAAAAATAGGTTAATGGACACATATGAAGATAGAGTAATGTTCTTTCAAATGAAGAAAAGATCAACATTAGTTTGTTTCCGTGGCTCTGGACTAAAACTGACCAATACCTGGTACACAGAGAGAAAAAAGTGAGAAAGATGAAAGATTAAGAATCGTAAAAACTGCAGCAACTATAATCCGTGAGGATAGAACAAATCCTACAATATCACAGATTATCCAGATGTCACTGAATTTATGAAAAATGCAGATGATGATGTGCCTGAAACATTACATGCCTTCTTAGAACTAGTTGTTCAAAAAAAAAAAAAAAAAAATGATAGGGAAAATTACAAAAGAAATGTACAGCAATTGCACATGCAATAATTTCTGCAACACGTCCCCAATCATTTTTGTCCTGCCTATTGCTTGGTTTGGCAGGATATTTATTTCGGAAAACTGGCTCTAGAACCATTGTTAACACAGTATCAAACTTTGGATTTTGCTCTGCCTATAGTGATGTCTCACTGTTTGAGTCATCGGCTGCAATTTCTTGAAACCAGATGTGGAAGGAGATTCATTTTGTCAGTATGTTTTTGATAATGCAGACTTCAACATTCAAACCTTGTCTGGCAAAGGAACATTTCATTCAGTGGGTGGAATAAAGTGCATAACTCCATCAAGAACTGCAAAAACTCAGGAAATAAATAAATTGAGAAGTATCCCATCCTCAAATGAGATTGCTGCAGCTGGAAACATTAAAATAAGAAAGTTTGAGGGCAAACAAAAACAAGGTTTGAATGCCTTAGAACTGGAAAATGTGTGTAACAGGGAAGATGTACATTATGTTTCAACCCCAGCACCAAAGGATGTTTTGTGGATGTATGGAAAATTTCTCCAAACCCCTTCCTTCCCATCATGGCAAGGTTTCATGGAGGGTATAACCTATGCTCATTCTTATGAGCAGTCAAAAATTCTTGCACTGCCTTTCATAAGCCTACCACCAACTGAGTACAATACGGTGCTAAGTGCTTTAAACTATGCTGCTGAGGAAACAAAAAAACAAAGCAAGTGATATGCTTTGTAACTTTTGACCAGCCACTCTACATCAAAGCCAAGGATATAGTTTCCTCAATCCAAATGGTGAACTTAGCAATATAATTGTAAGGCTGGGAGGATTTCATCTCCTTATGTCGTATCTTGGGTCCATTGGATACATCATGGATGGTAGTGGAATTTCAGAACTATGGTCCACTGTTTATGATTCTTCATCAGTACCACACATGCTGTCAGGACATGCATATGCTCGAGCTATTAGAGCTCACATGCTGACATACTGTGCATTGGCGAAACTCATGCTTCAAGAACTTACTATTGATGATAACGACAGACAGCATGTAGAACAACTTCTTTCATCATTCAAGACTCATCCTCCATCATTTCATCGTTATAAAGCAAAGCGTAAGGACAAAATGATTTTTTCTAATATTGGCGAAAATGAGTCGACTACTTTCGACATCATTTCCGCAAAAACCGTAATATTTAGAGCTAAAAGACATAGAAAAGAAGTTGTGGAGAATTTAATTTTCTATTTTTTTACTCCATATACCTTTGACCCGTCCGATGCACCGTTTTTGAGAAAAAAGGGTAAATATGAGAAGTACCCTCCAAAGGGGGGTTTTCCCCCCAAAAAATGGGGAAGCACACACTTGATGGAGGGGAACTCTTTAGATTTTTGTTCTATGACCCTTGAAGAGTCTTCCTGCCAAATATAAAAAACTTATGATTTTTTTTCCCTAAAACTGCTAATTTGCCTGGACTATTATTCGCCCTATCAAGACGACCTTTTTATCAAGCATGCTATTACTATAAAACTAGTATTTTAAAAATGAATTAATTATACTAGTAAAAACTATGTAAATAATTTAGAAATTATTAGTTTGGGTTTGAGGCGTCCAAATTTTTTTTCCTGAGTGGGAAAAGTGCACTATAATTAGGAGGACGTTTGGGAGTTGGTCTGTCAAATAACACACACACACACACACACACACACACACACACACACACACACACACACACATATATATATATATATATATATATATATATATATATATATAAATGGGAAGGAACTTATATGTAAATTAATTCTTAAATTTTGTCACCTGCCTCAAAATTATCCTGTCCTCGTAATCTTAAAATAATGTATACCATAAACTTGAAGAAATTAATGTGCCCTATTAAAGTAGTTACTATTAATGTGTGTTGTATGTTGGAAGTAAAGTAAAACTTCTTTCAATTTTTGTGTGGGAGATAAAGTAAAGAGCAGCTTTTCCATCTTTTGTGTTGAGGAGAGTAACGTAAAGCATCTGTGCCGACTTCTTGAATATCAACATGCGCACCTGAAGGAGGTGCGGATGTTTTCTTCAGTGGGGAGCTATTATAATACAAGAAGTCGCTGCACAGACGACCCTTAATTTGCACGTAGTTTATTGAAAGTAGAACCTAGATATCAAAACAAAGTTATCAACAGTTCGATCTGTCCTTTCTTTACCTGAAACAGACATTGAAAGGGGCAAAAATGAGAGGCTGGGTGCGACTCCCTTAAGCAGCTTAACCCAACTAAGCTGCTTAAAACAACCTTCTAAGGGCAGATTAAGCAGCTGAATTGTCTTTCCTTTTGCAAAATACCTGGGAAGAGGCAACCAGATGGCTGAACACCTGGGCAAATGACACATCTTTTGTACACAGTCACCAATCTTTGCACTCGGTCAGTACACTTGGCTGAGGCCTTAAAAAGAGAAGGACAGGAGACATCACGGTTAGTCGTTGAGTAGTCATTGGGTAGTCGTTGGGCAGTCAGTCACGATACAGTTGGGCCGTTAGCAGTGAGCAGTTAGCCATACACGCGGGCGAGTGATACAAGATGCTGAGAGGTCCCCCTCCACTTTTCCACCAAGATGTCCACACCAGACTCCTAAAATGAACCCAGTACTACCGTCATTCTCGAAAGGACCCACCCATTAACCTGAGTACAATGTCACATGTGTGATTGTCTCTCGTCATCCTTCACCAGAGACCCGCTTCCCATAAGGTAAAGTGTGAGTAAAGACATTTCAGTCACGAACGTTTGCCCTTTTGAAGTGTTACCGAGTGCCAGTGTTGTTTCTCATCCTTGTGTCATTTGTTCAGTTCCTTTTGCAGTATTTCGTGTTCCATTGTAAAGTGTCCTTGAGTCCTTGGCACCCTCAGTGCAGACTCGAATCATATTCTGTGTTATATTTTCCTTTACTGTCGTGTAATGTGTAAATCTCCCTTGCAGAGGGACCTATTCGCAGTGGACTCATCTAGGACTGTGCCTTGTCCTTAGTCAAGACTCCAGTAGGAGGATCTTCAGGCGTTGCAAGCCCTTTAACAATTCAATTACCCATTTTCCCTTCTAATGCTTTCTTTTGTAAATATAATTCCTTAATTTATCCCAAGTGTTTACGTAACATTTCCATATGAAGTAGAGACTTCAGCTTCTAAAATCATCCCTTGTTCTTTGTTTTTTACAATTTCCCTTTATGTAAGTCAGATCTCCAAGGCCAATTGAATAAAGTTCTGTTGCCAGCCCGTAAAAAATCTCTAAAAATCACAAACCCCAGGGAAATTCAAAAAGAAGAAAAAAAATATACACACACACACACACATATATATATATATATATGTATATATATATATATATATATATATATATATATATATATATATATATATATATATATATATATGAACTGATTATATAGAAATTCATGCTTGAGACATAACAGAAAATCTGCTAGTTGTCTTGTACGTCTTTGTGATCAGAGAGTAACGAGCAGATAGATACTGCTGAGTCGTCGCACACCATACGATCGTTGAGGTTTGGTGTGGTAATTCAAATGAGTGCCATACATCGAAGACCCTTATTGGTTCCTTTCAATTATGAGAGACCAATCAGCTGAGGTCTATGACCTAAAAGCAAGTTCAGTTTGAAAAGTTAAACATTAGTAAGGGTTTAGCGGTCGACGGGCTAAGAAGCACATCTGATAGCCAGGGATGGCTCATGTCGCCTCTGAGTACCTTCCAACTATAATTGCATAATTACAGTAAGTAGCGTAATATTAGCAACAGGGCCCTGTGTAACCATCGAGGAAAATGCACATGCATATATATATATATATATATATATATATATATATATATATATATATATATATATATATATATATATATATATATATATATATATATATATATATATATATATATATATATATATATATATATATATATATACTGGGTGTTTCTGAAATTAGAGCCCCCTCCACAGAACAAATGGAAAGTTATGAAGTTTTCTGCTATAGCCTGTCTCCAAGTACATTATTTTAAGTTTCTATTCAGCTATTTTTCATTTTACATTTCTTGTATTTTCAGACTGAGTGACGGAGTTAGATACAGCCATGGCTAACGACTCGGAGGAAATCAGATGGATTGACCGAATCTGGGCTATAACCTTCAGAGAGGCCAGGGATACATTAAAAGAGATTAATCCTTTGTTAAAAGAAACTGGAACAAAAATCCATATGACTGTCACCGCAAAAGAGTGAGAATCTTGGAAGGCCTGAAGTCCTTTCTCAGGAGTCAAAAGATATCATAGCTGAGGTAGTGGGTAGACCAAGAAAGTCTTTATGTAAATTGGCTCTTGAACTAGAAACAAAAAGGGGAAAGAAGAGAAGTAATAATGCTGTATATCATGAGTTGAAAAAATCTGGTATCAAGCCATTTCATGTTATCAGCAAACCCAACATCACTCAGCAACAGAGAGAAGACCGTGCATGGAATTGTGGTTCATTTCTTAAACACTGGGATGAAGCTGACTTTCTCCATGTTACTGCATCAGATGAATTCCTCATATACACAGTCTGGAAGCCAAATCATAAAAATGACATCATTTGGGCTGCAAAGTTGGATGATTTCAGCGATGAAGTTTGCTAAGCTGTGAAATATCCTGAGTGTTTGGGAATTTTTCTCTGTTTCACAGCCAAACGGTTAATGTGGATCATCAAAGAAAAAGGACAGTCATGGAATGGCGAATACTTCAGAGAAACTGTGCTTACTGGTGGAGTATTTCCTTTCCTCAAAGATTCTGAAAATGTGTTATGTATTGAAGAAGTCATATTTT
>NC_089756.1:600033-620033 GCF_040412425.1 Macrobrachium rosenbergii | reverse complement strand
GCTCTTATTTTATGTTAACATATTATATTATATTTTGTAGAAAATCCCTGAAGATGTGGCAATGTTGTCACGAAACGTAGGATTAAAACAAAATGCGTATCGCATCGTATTCCTGCCCTTTATCTGCTTCATCGTATATATATATATATATATATATATATATATATATATATATATATATATATATATATATATATATATATATACAATCATGTGAAGCTACAAATGTCATAATATAAAATTCATGCTACCTCGGTAATATCTCCGATGGAAAATTATCACCGAAGGGGAATTTATAAGTGATAAATGGATTGGTACTGCCGGGTCACGAACCCTTGACACAGAACTTATCCAGTAACTCCATTCGACGTTACCACTGAGCTATCAAGAGAGGTATAAGTCACTGCCGAGTCCGCTGTACTGTTTTTTACCTGTCGTGAGTGGGGAAGTTGTACTTAGCCTCGGCATTAACCCACCTCCGCTAAGATAGTTCATTAGTACGTTTGGAACACGCAGCTCTTATTATGAAATTTTTCTATCACACCGTGATTTATATACAATTATGAAGCTACAAATGTCGCTTAATGTAAAATTCACTCTACCTCGGGAATACCTCCGATGGAGAATTATCATCGAAGGGGAATTTATAAGTGATAAATGGATTGGTACTGCCAGGTCACGAACCCTCGACACAGAACTATTCCAGCAACTGCAGTCGACGTTACCACTGACCTATCAAGAGAGGTATAAGTCAATGCTGATTCTGCTGTACTGTTTTTTACCCGCCGTGAGTGAGGAAGTTGTACTTAGCCTCGGCGTTAACCCACCTCCGCCATGATAGTTCATTGGTATGTTTGGAACATGCTGCTCTTATTATGAATTTTTTTTTTATCAAACCATGATTTATATACAATCATGCAGCTACAAATGTCGCTTAATATCAAATTCATGTTACCTCGGGACTATCTCCGATGGAGAATTATCACCGAAGGGGAATTTATAAGTGATAAATGGATTGGTACTGCCAGGTCACGAACCCTCGGCACAGAACTTATCTAGCAACTCCAGTTGACGTTACCACTGAGCTATCAAGAGAGGTATAAGTCACTGCTAAGTCTGCTGTCCTGATTTTTACCGGTCATGAGCGGGGAAGTTGTACTTAGCCTTGGTGTTAACCCACCTCCGCCATGATAGTTAACTGGTATGTTTGGAACACGCAGCTCTTATTATGAAATTTTTTTTATCACACCGTGATTTATATACAATCATGAAGCTACAAATGTCGCTTAATATCAAATTCACGTTACCTCGGGACTATCTCCGATGGAGAATTATCACCGAAGGGAAATTTATAAGTGATAAATGGATTGGTACTGCCGGGTCACGAACCCTCGACACAGAACTTATCCAGCAACTCCAGTCGACGTTACCACTGAGCTCTCAAGGGTTAGTGACCCGGCAGTACAGCAGACTCGGTATTGACTTATTCCTCTCTTGATAGCTTAGTGGTAACGTCGACTGGAGTTGCTGGATAAATTCTGTGTCGAGGGTTCGTGACCCGGCAGTACCAATCCATTTATCACTTATAAATTCCCCTTCGATGATAATTCTCCATTGGAGATATTCCTGAGTCAGCTTGATTTTGATATTAAGCGACATTTGTAGCTTCATAATTGTATATAAATCACGGTGTGATGAAAAAGTTTCATAATAAAAGCTTCGTGTTCCAAACGTACCAATGAACTATCATGGAGGAGGTGAGTTAATGTCGAGACTAAGTACAACGTCCTCGCTCACGACAGGTAAAAAACAGTACAGCAGACTCGGCATTGACTTATACCTTTCTTGATAGCTCAGTGGTAACGTAGACTGAAGTTGCTAGATAAATTCTGTGCCGAGGGTTCGTGACCCGGCAGTACCAATCCATTTATCACTTATAAATTCCCCTTCAGTGATAATTCTCCATCGGAGATATTCCCGAGGTAGCATGAATTTTATATTAAGCGACATTTGTAGCTTCATAATTGTATATAAATCACGGTGTGATAAAAAAATTTCATAATAAGAGCTGTGTGTTCCAAACGTACCAATGAACTATCATGGCGGAGGTGGGTTAATGCCGAGGCTAAGTACAACTTCTCCGCTCACGATGGGTAAAAAACAGTACAGCAGACTCGGCATTGACTTATACCTCTCTTGATAGCTCAGTGGTAACGTCGACTGGAGTTGCTGGATGAGTTCTGTGTGGAGGGTTCGTGACCTGGCAGTACCCATCCATTTATCACTTATAAGTTCCCCTTCGGTGATAATTCTCCATCAAAGGTAGCGTGAATTTGATATTAAGTGACATTTGTAGCTTCATGATTGTATATAAATCACAGTGTGATAAAAAAATTTCATAATAAGAGCTGCGTGTACCAAACGTACCAATGAACTATCATGGCGGAGGTCGGTTAATGCTGAGGCTAAATAAAACTTCCCCACTCACGACGGGTAAAAAACAGTACAGCAGACTCGCCATTGACATACACCTCTCTTGATAGCTCAGTGGTAACGTCGACTGGAGTTGCTGGATAAGTACTGTGTCGAGGGTTCGTGACCCGGCAGTACCAATCCATTTATCACTTATAAATTCCTCTTTGCTAATAATTATCCAATGAAGATATTCTGGTGGTAGAGTGAATTTGATATTAAGTGACATTTGTAGCTTCATGATTGTATATAAATCAGTGTGAAAAAAATATATATATATATATATATATATATATATATATATATATATATATATATATATATATATATATATATATATATATATATATGTAAAAATCACAGTAGATGCACGTGACTTCAGTGTATAAGCGAATCCCACAGGAAAAAGACGGGCAGAAGTTCAATAGTACCAAGCACTTTCATGTTTATTGAAAAATATGAAGAAGGTTACTAAGTAAACAAAAAGAACAAGAATACCAGATGGTCAGTTGTCAAAGGGTAATAAACAGAAAGTTAATCCAGGATAATCCCGGATCGAGCTGTCACAAACTGAACCTAAGACCACACAAAAAGAAATACTAAAGTTTAGGCTTACAAAATCCAAAAACATGTATAACCTTGAATACCAGATGGTTAATTGTCATGGGTTAAGCAGAAAAGGTTAATCCACGGTAAATCCGGGATCACGCAGTCAAAAACTAATCCAAATATATACTTAACCATAAGGCAAACGGCTTCTTACACATTCAAATTGCAGAAACATGTATATTAATTTTGTTTATATTTATCAGCAACTTTTTTAATTATTAAAGCATCAAGTTTAAATAAACCAAGACTTAAATTTAGAACATTTTCATTATTTGACTTAATAAAACAAGATTCGATTATATTCCTTTTAACTGTGTCATTGCACTGGACTAAAGGTCTTGCTTTACTCCAGTTAATAGGATGATCAAAATCTCTCATATGTACGAATAATACATTCGACATTTGGCCAGTTCTCACAGAATATTGGTGTTGTTTGATTCTTTGTGAAAGTGGTTTTCCAGTTTGTCCATGATATATTTTATCACATTTTTTACAAGGAATTTCATAGATGCAGCCAGAAACATCTTTAGGAGAATTTTTTATCACTAAACTCTTAACATTAAAATTACTGAAAACAACATTTATGTTGAAAAGCTTTAAAATTCTAGGAACCTTTCATCATACGGTAATTTGAGAATATTATGCTTACTGAATTCAAGTTTGTTATTAGTTAAATAAAATGTTTTCCTGGCTCTTTTCCATGCTACATCTACAAAGGTCCTTGGGTATTTAAGTTTCAAAGCAATATCATAAATAGTTTTGATCTCAGCACGTAAAGCCCTTAAGAACATTCCAGAAAAAACAGAGAATTTAACATTCTAATGGTGATTGGAATAATAATGAACAAAAGAGGCAATGTTAGTTGATTTTCGAAAGACTGAAAAGGTGAAATTTCTATCATGTCTATGGACAGTTACACCAAGAAAATTCAAATTACAATTTCTTTCTTCCTCTACAGTAAATTTTATAGAAGGGACTAAATTATTTAGCTTAACGAGAAATTCCTGGAGATTTTCGTGAACTGGCCAAATACAAAAAATGTCATCTACATACCTAAACCATATAACTTTTCGGGGCAAAATTCTTGGTAAGAATTTTGTCTCAAAAAATTCCATGTAAATATTGCTAAGGACAGGGGATAAGGGATTACCCATGGCCATACCAAACTTTTGTACAAAAAATTCCCCATTGAAACAAAATTTACTATCTTTGATACATAACCTTGTAAGTTTTGTGAGGTTTGCTACAGTTAAGGGAATGTCATAACTTACTAATTCTTCCTCTAAAAGTTCCAGTAAATCATCTACCGGCACTTTTGTAAATAGACATCAAAACTAACCACAGTAAAATCAAATTTCAAATTCAAACTATTCAATTTGTCTATAAAGTCGACATTATTTTTTATATTCGTATTAGAAATGTTTCCTTCCAATGGCGTAAGAATTTTTACAAGCCATTTAGATAAGTTATACGAAACTGAGCCTGCTGAACTAATGATTGGTCTAATAGGGTTATTGATTTTGTGCGTCTTGACTAAACCGTAGAGATATGGTAGGGAGGGGCACTGAGTGGTAAACTGTTTAATTAAATGGTTAGAGCCCTTAAAAATGGATTTAATTTGTTTGCTAAAATGAGAGTTAACTGTCTCTGTGGGATCTGACCTCAGTTTCGTATAAGTTTCACTATCATTCAATAATGCCATTATTTTATTTACGTAGTCACTTTTATTCATTATTACCACTGCATTAGACTTATCTGCCTTTGTTACTTGCAATGTTTCGACTTTTTTAAGATTTTTGTATGCCTGGAGAAATCGTACGGGAACATTTGGGGAAGATGGCTTGGCCATAGCACCATACACAATACCTTTACAAATATTGATGTCATCAGGACACTAATCATGACTAAATTTTTCCAAATAACAAAATGATTTTGAAATTTTAACATAGTCTAGGTTACCGTCAGAAACACCAAAACTTAATCCATATCCTAAAGCCGCTGTCGAAGCACTATCCACTGGCTTGTCTAATAAATTAACGATAAAGTTCACGTTGGCATGTTTAGTCCAGTCGCTTTCAGCAATAAGGTTCTTCAGCTTGAATTGAAGCTTCCTTTCAAGACGGTTGCAACAATTTCTTAGTTTACCATAACAATAATCCAGCATCCGTTTCTTCAACTCCCAAGGAACAGTCTGAGTAAAGCCATACCGTCTGCTTCTAAGTGTACTAAAAGCATCTTCTACTTCCACTTTTGTTATTTCGATATGCTTTTGAAGTATGATCCGTTGAAACTAGTCGAAAGGCTGCTCTGCTAAACGAAGAATTCTCCTTGGTAAAATCGACTTGGGCATCACTTGATCACACATACAATTCCGTAAAAAGTTGAGTCGAAGTTTCAGCTTGTGAGCTTTGGTAAGGGCATTCCAGAAAGACGTCACAAATAGAACGAGGCTCGGAAAATTCTGGTATTCTTGTTCTTTTTGTTTACTTTGTAACCTTCTCCATATTTTTGTCTCATTCGTACCCCGACGATACGTCAATAAACGTGAAAGCGCTTGGTACTACTGAACTTCTGCCTGTCTTTTTCTGTGGGATTCGCTTTATATATATATATATATATATATATATATATATATATATATATATATATATATATATATATATATATATATATATATAGATAGATATAGATATATATATATATATATATATATATATATATATATATATATATATATATAGATATATATATATAAAGATATATATATATATATATATATATATATATATATATACATATATATATATATATATATATATATATATATATATATATATATATATATATATATATATATATATATATATATATATATATATATATATATATATATATATATATATATATATATATATATATATATATATATATATATATATATATATATATATATATATATATATATATATACACTGTATATATATATATATATATATATATATATATATATAATACATACATATATATATATATATATATATATATATATATATATATATATATATATATATATATATGTATATATATATATATACAAATGTAGAGTAGCTAGGGAAATTAGATAGAAAAGAGAGAGAGAGAGAGAGAGAGAGAGAGAGAGAGAGAGAGAGAGAGAGAGAGAGAGAGAGAGAGAGAGAGAGAGAGAGACGAAAGAATAAAAAGAGAGGCAGAGAGAACAGTGATAACTCCAAAAGCTGTTGTTATTATCGTGGATTCAAATACGCTGACCGTGGTAGGACCTTGCACGAACTCAAAAACAGTGAGCAGGTATATCGCGTCTAAAACCATAAAACCGATCGTAAAAGTGGGAAGTAGTGATCTCGCGATTAAGTTAACCAAATCATGAGTCAGCACAGCCAAAAAGCTTATAGCAGCCAACTCTATAACCCCACCTTTAATAGGAGGCGTTTTCATGCAAAGTCCATGAAATTGAGGCTCGACAAAGTGATGTACTTCAACACCCTCCAATAAAACATGCTAGGGAGGGGTCTTTCACACACCCTCTTAAGATCACCTCCAATTAAGTCCTCTAAGGAGAGATTTGAATCACACCCACTACAGCCCTTCCCAATCAACTATTTGAAGGGGAGGCCTTGCAGATAAATCCTTCCAATAGGACTAGAAGGCGGTGAAGATTGCAGATAACAAGAAATCAAGGGGTTCAACAGTCTGGAGAGAGATAGGAGAGAAGCAGATTCGAAATGTGTCCACTAAGGGAGAGTATGTCTCCCCTCACTTTCATGTTCCCCCTTATAGACTGAGTCAAGTTAATTACTCAAGAGTGATTTCGTTTATACTACTGTAACTTGTTAATTTTGTACTGATCTTTATAATAGCTCTTTATTAAAGTGAAGAAATTATAGAACTCGTCTCTATACGCCTTCCTGAGAGACATAAATACTTAAAATAATTTATCTTCAAGAATATAAAGTTTGCAGAAAGTGAGGCGCTGTGGACACACATAGAAGAATAACAAGGTAAGAAGTGAGAGACTAAAAACATACAACAAAAAGAAAGGCATTACAATATGGTGGCAGCTTCAAAGGATCCAGAAGGCGAGACGAAACAAACGAACATTAAAGAAATTATCAGTGCAATTATTTAAGTTACAGTGAAACAAAATTCTACAAAACGAACTTAGATTTTTTGGCAGCGAGCAAACATTATATGAAGAAATAGAATCCTACAAGAGAGCGTCGAGATCCAGTGTGAATAAAAACAGTATTGGTGCGTTCCGAAGAAACAAAAGATATTTAGAACTATTACCATCAACAAATTGAGCCAGACCCTGACAACCATAACAAGCCCAGTGTTTGCGAAATTTCATCGAGTGATTGGGAAACAACGCAGATGCAGAGAATTTTTTTTTTTTTACGAGACTACAGCAGCAAAAAACTCACAATGAAAATACAACAACTTAGCGGTGTCAATATAACAACCACAGTAAGTTAGCGAGAAATTAATATACTGTTCGCTCTCTCTTAATGTGTGAATAAGTGAAGATTTTTTTTACATCTTTCTATAAGATTGAAAATTAAGAAAACTCTCTAGTGAATAAAACTCCTTTTGCATAAATACCAGTATTACTCTCTCTATGATAATTAATTATTTAGTAAAGAATTTAGATAGGGAATTAGTTATTTTTTCTCACTCGGTTGGTGATGAATAATTGAGAGTTATATATAAATTTGTGTACTGATTGTGATGAATTTTTGATATGATCCCCAGTTTCATATAAGAATTTCTTTTGTGTATTGAAGGTTTTACTTGTGCACTTGAACTCAGTAGAGAATTTAATTTTTTTTTACTGTGACAATTTGACAAATTCTTTTAATTTTTGTACAATATACCAAATTTTTTTATATAATTGATGTACTCTGGCTGAATAATTTTTTGTGTGGCCATGCAAAGAGTATTTGATGAATTACTGAACACAATGAGACATTCACAATACGATTTAAGACCGTCGACAATTAGACGTAGCCGAATTTCAAGACTAAATTCCCAAGGAAATACTAACAATAATAACACAACTAACCAGAACCAAATAGTGTTAATCATTCTAATATTACTAACAGTAATAATAATAGTAACAATACTAATAATACTCGCACCTTACAATTTCACAATATGAATCAAGCGGTTATAATAACAACCACCACATGCTTCTGTGGACAGGTGGATGATTTAAATCCTGACAAAAGTAGACTCGAATCCTATACTGTAAATCATTGGCTAGCAGATGCAGATAGTCGTATAATTTCAGGGTGAATAACAGATGAAAGAGCTAAGATAAATGAAGGCTTGTTGCTAGTCAGCTCAGAACATGGAGACGCATATAAAACTTTGAATTCCACAAGTTTTAGCAAACTTAATAACTATGTAGAATTTAAAGAAATTTGTTTAATACTCTGGGAACCAGTAAATAAGACTGACGGTTTACATAACATAACTAGATTCCTTAACCTGCAATATAAAACAATTGCTAATTTGTACGCAAGCATGGAGAATGCAATAAAGAAAATAACAGAAGATTTAAAGAAAACAGGCATTACTATAGGAGATAAGACTCAGTTTGGGGATAGTGCCAGTAACTTAGTTGAGCTAAGACATGTTTTAAATTACTTGTAATTTGGAACAATTTATAATGCCCTTGGAGAAGAGGAAAAGAAGGGTTTCAGAAAAATAAAACTTGATCCCCAGAAAACAAGCCTTCAAACATTAAAGACCATGAGAGAAGAAATCCAAAGGAAAGAGATAAATCTATCCAAGGAATTTGTTGGAACAACAGAAGCACAAAATGAAAGGAAAGTCAGAAATAATAACCCTACTTTAAAAATGAATAATAAGTTCTATGATAATGTCAGACAAGTAGGAAATAGACCAAATACCTTTCAAGGGAAATATGCCCAAAATACTAAAAGAAAATGTAATTCAGATCAGAAAGGAAGAAACATTCAAACAAAGAGTGGACCTCCCAAACCTTACAGATATGGTCAAAACTCAAACACAAATAATTCAACCCAAGTGAACTATTCCCCTCAAGGAGCAAGACCAAAAACAGCCTGTGAAAACTGCGGGTATACAAATCATTTTACAAACGAGTGTAGAAAAACTAGAATCTGCACGGGTTATAAGAAAGTAGGACATTTAACAAAGAATTGCTGGTTTAGAACACAAGAAGGAAATAAAGAAATAGTTGAATTAAGCAGCAATCGATCAACATCAAATAAGTCTTCAAGTCAATGACAATTTATCCCTACACAGAATACCACAAGAAAGTCCCATCAAGAAGATAAAATAAGAGTAGAAGAATTAGCAAAAAGTGGAAGTGAAGGTTCATCCGCACTATCCTATTTGCAGAGTAAAGAAGTTGTATTTTCCATGGAAGAAGAAGAAATAATCAGAAAGGATTTACCTATCATTAAAGTTCCAGTACAGAATAAATTATGCACTGTCCTTATGGATTCAGGTAGTACTGTAAGCATAACTGATAAACATACATTAACAAATTGCTTAGGCGTTAAAGAAACGCTAATTCAGGGTCAAAGTAAAATAATAAAAGGAGTAGCGGGTAAACAGATTAAAAGTTTAGGAAATGTGAACTTAGAAATAGACCTTTCGTCACATAAAACTGTTGAAAGTTTTATAGTTCTAGAAGACAGATTTTTTTTCCGCACAGGTGTTGTTCTCATTTAATTTAATGAAGAGATGTGGAATCATCCTAGACTGCAAAGAAGGAAGAATTAACCTGAAACAAGATAATAAAAGGAGCGTATGCTTTACGCTTGAAGAAGAAAAGTTTCACCCAAATCTGATCAATTTGTCAATTTGGCTTCGACAAGCGAGAAAGACATACATAAAATAACTTATCATCAAGAGAACAATCAAAATAAATTGGAAAGGATTAGAAAAGAGGAACTCCCACAATTACAGACTAGAAACGGAAGATGTGCACATCCAGAAATTATATCCTCCAAAAAAAGAAATGACCCAGAAATAAATAAAGGTGATCCCCAGTGTTCTGAATATGACGAGGAACAAGACGTTTATGATGATAAATATGCAGAGATAAATACAGATAGTTATAGCAATGTAGTAATCAGTTGTGATAATGAAGGGAAATTAGTAAATGAGGTACTGTTGTTAAACAAAATTAATAAAGTAGATATAAATGATATAATAGCAGTAACTGAAGAAACTAGCATAGATAGAGAACATTGTTACTTTGCAGAGATAAAAGATGAAGAAATATGTTGTGTAAACACTGCTGATGATAATAAAGTACAATTCATACTAAACAGACAGGTAATTTTGCATCCAAAGTGTTTAACAAAAATACATCTAAGGGCAAAAGAAGAGATAGAAGTTAAAGACGTTCTTTTACTAAATGAAGAGTTACCAGAATTTGTCAGGATGGATAATTCTTTAGTCCACATGAAGGGTGATACTTGTGAAGTTTATGTCCAAAACTACTCAGATAACAAAATAACACTATATGCAGGCATTGTCTTTTGTAAAGGAATACCTATTAACAATCCATTACTAACATTAGAAGAAAAAGCATTTTTCTCTGTAACTGGTCAAAGATCTGAATTAAGCAAAGAAGTGAATAAAAAAGATTTTCCAGAAAACAAAGATAGATTAATTCAAGTATTAGAAAAATACAGAGATGTAATAGCAATAGAAGGAGATAAATTAGGTAGAACAAATGTCCCAAAACATAAAATTGTATTAGATGATCGAACAAAACCATTCTTTATTCCTAATTACAGATTAACAATAAGCCAAAGACCTATAGCTGATAATTTGATAGAAGAAATGAAGAAAGATGGGGTAGTCATTCCTTCTAAATCTCCATATAATTCTCCATTAGTACTTGTTCCAAAGAAAGATGGAAATTGGAGACTTGTGATAGATTATAGAAAGTTAAATTCCAACACCATCCCCGATAGAATGCCAATGCCAGTGATTCAAGATATGTTAGCTCAATTAGGAGGTGCAAGGATATTTTCATCTTTAGATTTACTTAGTGGATACTGGCAAGTACCTTAAGACGAAGAGTCGAAACCATACACAGCCTCAGAACACATAAAGAACTCTTGCAATTTAAAGTCATGCCATTTGGACTCACTTCGGCTCCTTTAACGTTTGTTAGATTAATGCTTCAAATATTAGGGGATATAGAAAATGTTGCAGTTTACTTAGATGATGTTATCATTTTTAGCAAAGATTTAGAAAGTCACCTCAAAACTTTAGAAATAGTCCTAGAAAGATTAAGAAGAGCAGGATTAAAAATCAAGTTAAAGAAATGTCAATTCTTAATGAAATCCTTGGAATACTTAGGACATGTTTTAGTGAAGATGGTCTGCGAATGCAAGCAGGCAAGATAAAAGCAATAGTTGAATATCCAGCTCCTACAAATTTGAAAGCACTGAGACGATTCCTAGGAATGGTAGGCTACTATAGACCTTTCATTAAGGGTTTTGCAACAATAGCCAAACCACTGACAGAATTAACAAAGAAAGATGTCAAATATGAATGGAATAAAGAACAAGAGACAGTCTTCTAAGCACTAAAGAGTAAAATGACAAGGAATCCTGTACTAGTCTACCTAGATTTCTCCAAAGACTTTTACTTAGCCTGTGATGCCTCAAGTACCGGGCTAGGGGCTGTATTATTACAAAAAGACAAAATAAGAATGAGAGCAGGATATTATGCCAGTAGTCTTAAATGCTGCAGAGAGAAATTATAGTACAATAGAAAGAGAATGTTTAGCATTATACTGGGGTCTAAGGAAATTTAGACACATAATCTTAGGACGTAAAGTCAATGTACTTACGGATCACAAACCAATTTGTGATTTGTTTAAGAAGAGAACTTTTACAAATAACATGAAGTTCAATAGATGGTTAATTAGCGTGTTAGAATTTGCTCCAGAATTCAGATATATCCCAGGAAAATTTAATACACTAGCAGATGCATTATCCAGAGCCCAAGAAGAAACAGAGAAATGTATTACCACTAATACTTTTTGTTTTAGCTGTCAAGTAGTAGACTTAGATTTAGAAAGAGTACAAATACAACAAGGGATGGACACAGAAATCAGGCATATAACAGGACAATTAATGACAGATGAATCTTTAAAACCTGATTTTGTTTTAATCAATGGTTTATTATATAAAAGACCAACAGAGAAGAATGGTTATTCTTGTCTATGCATCCCAAAAACACTAATCAGAGAAGTTTTTGAACTAACCCACTCATACAAGTTAGCAGGACATCCTGGAATCAAAAAGACAAGTAGAATCATAACCAGAAATATTTTTGGCCCCATTATAGTGAAGATACCAAGAACTTTGTACAAAATTGTGTAGTTTGTAATAGAAATAAAGGTAACGTAAATCCAAAAGCTCCACTTGAAAAATATCCATAGGAGCTGAATCCATTTCAAGTTATTTCAATGGACTTTTTAGGTCCATTTCCTACCACTATTAGAGGAAATAAACAAATATTAGTCTTTTTAGACTATCTAACAAGATATGTAGAGATTGTACCAGTAAGAAATAGAGATGCAATTACAGTAGCAGAAGCTCTTAAATCTAGAATTATTACGAGACATTCATGTCCACAAGTTCTTCTTTCTGATAACGCAGCTGAATTTACTAGTGAACTTTTAAGAAAATTATGTGAATTTTATGAGATAAGTAAATGTCAAATAACAGTATATAGACCAAGTTCAAATGGAGCAGTAGAAAGAACAAATCGTAAAGTAAAGGATATCCTGAAAACTTTAGTTAAACCTAATACAGAAGACTGGGATTTAGCTTTGGAAGACGTAGAGTTCACCATAAACAATTTTGATGCTACTCTTATGAGCATCTGCTTAAGGAATGCCCTAAAGATAATAACTATAAAATATGCTCTGAATGTTCATCACATGATCATACATACAGAGAATGTAAAGAAAATCTTAAAAAAATGTGTTAACTGCAATCAACAACATAGAACTTCAGCAGCGAAATGCCCAGTGAGGAAGGCCCTAATAAAAAGAAAAATTCAAGAGATCAAAGCAAACAGAAATGCAACATCCACTACAAGCAACCGTACAAGTTACGCCAAAGTTACTGCCACTAATACAGGAAATTGCCAGGCTAATGCAAACAACATCCAAAATAATATAAGTAGAATACAAGAAGAGACAAGAATCACGATAATAACAAATTTAGCAATAAAACTGGGGCTGCGCCAAGAAGGATTCTACCCCTCAGTAATAAACAGCATATTAGCAGATAACAATTTACCTACAATACACTTCTCTAAAGAAACAATAAACATGACAGGAAGCACCATGGAAAGGAATAAAAGACAAGAAAACCATACAAGCAAAGCAGAAGATTTACAAGCAACTCAGGATATACAACAGGATATGCAAGACTGCACACAATATGAGGAAAACACAGCAGAAAGCTCAGAAGACGACTCATCAGATGAAGACTTTACACTCGGAATTGAGCCCAGTTCGGACTCGAACTCACCAATCCATCCTTCAGGACGCATAAGTAATTTGCAAGAAACGCAGCATCAATTAACAGAAGAAATACAAGCCTCACTACCAAGCTTCTCAGGTTTCTCCAACTCTCTCATCTTACAAAATCCACAGGGATCAACTTCAGCATCAAAAAGTACTACGCCAGTAGCCAATAACACCAGAAAACGGAAAAGTGAAAGAAAAAGAACAAAATTAATAGACCACTGTAACTCGAATGGACCCAACTCTACGAAGAATTAAAATAATTCAGCACAACGTGAAATCCTGGAAAACAAAGAAATTTGAATTATACAATATATATAGAGAAGAAGATCCTGACATAATATTAATCAATGAGCATGGTATGAAACGAAATGAAACTCTGAAAATGTTTAGATATAATACATATACGCAAAACTTTGCTGATGAACCCTTTGCAGGAATTGCAATAGCAATCAAGAGTAATATTAGATATAAGATAACAGACGATTTCCAAGACGACTTTTTAGCAGTCCAAATTCAAACTAACAAAGGACCAATAGTGATCTCTACAACTTACAAGCCGCCAAGAAGACATTATTTCCCACTTCCGGATGTCATGAAGTTAATGAACAGGAGAGAACCAATCTACCTCATTGCGGATCTAAATGCCAGACACCAAATATTTGGATATAGGCAATCTAATTACACAGGACAAGAAATAGTCAGATTAATAAATAAAAAGTATATCATACACTTAGGACCTGATTTCGATACCTTTTGTAGCAAATAACAGAAAAGGAAAGCCAGATATAATATTGGGAAATAACAAAATTCAGCTCAATATTGCCGTTATAAGAGGACCAGCAACCTCCTCCGATCATATACCAATGGTAATTACATTGTCAACCAATTCAATAATGATTCCATCCTTAGAAATACCAAATATAAAAAGAGCAAGTTGGGAAAACTTCAAAAATGAAATAGAAGGAAAAATGAGTAGACAACCAACAATAAATTCAAATGAAATAGAAATAACAAAAGAAATAGTAGATGGTGAGCTTGAAGAATGGTACAGAAATATAGAGGAAGCAATAAAAAATCATATACCCATAACTAAATACACCACACTTCCACATCCTATTAGTAGTGATAAGTTGAAAGTGATACAATGGCACTACAACAACATCCAAAACACAATACTTATAACAAGGTGGAACAACATATTAATGAGAAGATATGTGTCATTACAAGAACAGTTATTACAAGAAAACTCAAGATTGTATCATCAAAATTGGGAAGACCTAATAAAAAACACAGAAATACAGTACAATAACCCAAAACAATTTTGGAACTCCATTGCAAGACTGATGGGAAGCAAAACTAATACTTCGCCATACATAAAGCATGGGAATGAGAAAATATATGATGACAAAGAGAAGGAAGTGCTGTACAAGGCCTACTGGCAGGAAATATTCCAGATAACGCAGGAGGATAACCAAAATTTCGACAACCAACATGAGACAATAGTCAATGAATTCATTGAACAACATAGAAACAGAACAAATCCGCATTATGCAGCTGATATTAGCAGACTCAATGAAGACTGCCCATTAACAAGGAAAATAGAGTTATGGGAAATCAAAATAATAGTAAAAAATTTTAAACACAAAGCACCAGGAAAGAGTGGAATTAACAAGGTCATAATTCAAAATTTACCAGACATTGCACTCGAAAAATTAAGAGAAATATATAACTGGGCCCTCTCAATGGGATATTTTCCAATTATATTCAAGAATGCAATAATGATTTTGATACCCAAACCAGGAAAAGATACTAGTCAGGTAGAGAATTATAGACCAATATCATTACTAGAAATACCTGGCAAAATATTTGAAAAAATAATTAACAACAGATTAGTGTTGTTCCTAGAAGGTAATCAGCTACACAATAATAATCAGTATGGATTTAGAAAAGGAAGAGGGACCCAGATTGCAATAGCAACAATATATGAGAGTATTGCACTATCACAAAGAAGAAGGTACCTATGTAACCTAGTATGTAGAGATATAACCAAGGCATTTGACAAAGTATGGATACAAGGACTTCAATACAAAATATTACATCTCAACCTTCCAGACATTTGTGAGAAAATACTATGCAACTTCATCAAAGATCGAACAGCAGCAATCAAGTCACAAAATTACATAGGGGATCCATTCCCGTTACTAAGTGGAGTCCCACAAGGATCTGTACTCAGTCCAACACTATTCATATTATATACATCAGATATGACTTCACCACCAGAGTACTGTACTGATGTCTGCTTTGCAGATGATATAACTCAAATAATTATACACCCAGAAAAACGCACTCGAAGAAGGGATAACTCAAATAATTATACACCCAGAAAAACGCACTCGAAGAAGGGATCCAACTTTGAAAAGACAAGTAGCACAAAAAACAATGAACCAAATTGAAAGAATAAATCAATTTGAAAAGAAGTGGAAGATAAAGACAAATAAATCTAAATTCCAACTAGTATCAGTGTCTGCTTACAAACCTGCACAAATAATTTTAGACCAACAACCGATGAATTTTACTAAAAGCACAAGAATACTAGGAATGCAATTCGGACAAAGAGGAATATCAAGACACGTGAGAGAAAGGCTAAGAATAGCAAGAACACAAAATACAAAGCTAAAACGATTTAGGAATATGAATACAAATATCAAAATCCATTTCTACAAAAGCCTGATCAGACCAATAATGGAATATCCACCAATACCCACGTGTTTAGCATCGACTTCCAATATAAGTGCATTACAAAAATTCCAAAATAAGATACTAAGGTCCGCAGTGAGAAACAATCAAGAAGATGACGATCTGAATATAGAACAAATACACAAAAAATAGAAAGTAGAACCAATTAATCAAAGATTATACAGACTGGCAACCAACATATGGAGCAAACTAAGATCAGTACAACAGTGAATTAACAGAAGAATCCGTAGCAGAAGAGAGAAACCACCCAAACAACACAGACCACAGATGGTGGAGAAGAGTATCTTCATATATTCATCGTGATGAACCTCAACCATTATATTATTAAGAAATGCCTTGTGAAAAAGTAATATTTAGAATTTACTATGTAGGTATCATGCAAAATCATTATGATAATTAACATCAAGGTTAAAATGAGGAAATTGGAACTAATTTTTTTATTTTATTTTATGTTTTAAATCTGATTACACTAATAAGAAATAAAATTCAAAATATGCAATATGTACAATTTACCATGTTGTTATAATGTAAAATTATTATTGTATTATGTTAATATTAGAAAAATTGTACCCTTACCTAAATAAAACTGTGGATAAACCACTCTTGACATTACTCTTACTAATATTTCACTTTCTAAACTATTCCCTACCATGGTTAGCTAGCTAACTGCCCTCACTCTTCTTTCACCCATCTTACCTATCAGCTAAAAAAAAAAAAAAATACTGTAAATGAAACAGTAGGAGAATCACCACACTACTTGTTATACGGATAAGAGAAGAGACTACCAAATACGTTACTAGATGATGCCACACTACCCCGACATACTTATAACAATGATGACTATATTGCTTGGAAAACTAGACGTACATATGAAACGATCAAACAGACGAGGACTAGGCTTAAGGAAGCTCAGAGTGTCCAAGCAAAGTACTATGACAAAAATACAGCTAAACCAAAAATTGTAGTAGGTGCTCAGGTATATGTTCAGAATCATATTCCAGGAGGTCCAAATGTAAAAGTATCACCAAAGTTTCATGGTCCTTATAGGGTATTAGATGTGTTAAAATTAAATAAGCTAAAGATCATAAGTAAGAGTGATTTAAAAGAAAGAATTTTTCATAACAATCATGTAAAGGTAATAAAAACAGACGCTTGGTCCAATAAAAGAATAGTTGAATTATTGAAAGAAGATAAACAGGAACCAATAAATAACAAATACAACTTAAGAAAAAGATAAATTTATGAGTAGTGTATATAGAATATCTGATAAGGCTTATTCTTACAGATACAAATATGCGGTTCTTCTTGATTATCATAACACTACTTTATGTGTCATCCGAGGTGGTGATCCGGAAGGGTGCACTACTAGAGAAAAAGGGATCTGTGAAATTAATAAAGAACCTCGGTATAGTAAGTATTGATATTACATCAGTGCTTATCAATGAAGTGACATTGAAAGATGTCCAGAGGGAATTGAAAACAATAATACATAAAAGTGAAAATAATAGTGTCTTACCATTAATGTTGGAAAAGCTAGATAATGACATAGGAAGTGTGTTAAATACAAGACCCAAAAGATCCCTCTTACCTTTTATAGGGACAGCACTTAATCAATTGTTTGGTGTAGCAACTGATTCTAATGTAGAAAAAGAAAGGGCCCGTATAGACAAACTGGAGCAATGGGCAGCAACAAGGGGCATTGTAATGAACAGAATGATAAAATATCAAAACTTAAATAACCAAGACTTAGAAAAACTAAAGGTATTCATTAATGCAGTGAATCACAACATTAGTAAGGAAATTAATGTAATACGTGATGAACAGTTTTTAAATACCTTTATTAATAATGTAAGGACTCTGTTGCAAGACCACAAAATGTGTTAAATGCCATTTTATTAGCCTATAAAGGAATATTAAGCCCAACATTAAGTACTCCAAGGAAGTTAGAGGGCATAATTAGTGATTTTTTGGTAGAAGGGCATTATACCCCTATGGTAAAGGATGTCATGGTCTACTATAGTTTGATAACCACCAAGGTGGTTACAAACAAGATTATTTTAGTGTTACCATTTAATCAAAAAGATGCAGATGCACTGACGTCCACACATCCTTTTCCCATGTTGATAAAGGAAAATGTAATTATCTCAAATGTCAACCACATCAATTTTGCATTAGAAGAACATGGGCTAATGATGTCATTTATTACTGATGTTCAATTAAGAGACTGCATAATTTTGAAGGATAAGGAGTATATCTGAAACCTTGACAACCTTTACGAAACTACTAGTGCCTATCCTTGTGTTCAAGAAATAATTGAAAACAAAAATCAAGAACGAGAACTGTGTACACAATTATCCAAACATGATATTGTTTCCATCCTAGTAGAACAGTCAATTTTTGTATTTTCACTAAATACAGTAACAGCAACTATTAACTGCCATAATATAAGTACTGAAATTAATTTCAATAATGTCCATGCTTTTGATAAATCATGCAAGTTAGTTATTCCGAATAAATTATATTATGAACCTCATGTTTTCACAGAAATAACAATCCATAAAAATGACCCATACATGAACTACTCTAGTGAAGTTAAAGAATTTAAGTTGTCTCAATTAGAGTTAAAACAACTAAATGAGTTAACATTAGTAGACGAGTTTTTCTATTACAAAGAAAAGGTTTCACCAATTCTGTCTCTGTTCAATTTGATCATAATCATAATTGTAATAATACTGTTCGCAATTTTAGTCAAACGTGTAGTAATTTCAAATATTGAAAGGATTATAACAGAAATTAAAAGGGCCAATGAAGAAGTAAAATGATCTTATAGGTATGATTTACTACTGATTTCTTTATATATTATTAATTGCATTATGTATTTATAACAGTTAACTATTTTTACATTGTACATATGTATATGTATATCTCTTTTAATTCATGATATAATGTGTGAATTTTCTACAATATATTCTTGATTTGATTTTTTTTACATTAATACATTGACACAGTTTGTGCAATTTGCATATTTTTTGGAGAGCTTTACTTGATGAGCAATCATAGAACTGCATCCATTGAACTGTATTCTTATTGTCACACTAAGGGCAGTGTGAGGTAGCGTGACCGAGTGATGTAGAGTAGCTAGGTTAATTAGAGAGAAAAGAGAGAGAGAGAGAGAGAGAGAGAGAGAGAGAGAGAGAGAGACGTAAGAATAGAAAGAGAGGCAGAGAGAACAGTGATAATGCCTAATAGCTGTTGTTATTATCGTGGATTCAAATACGCTGACCGAGGTAGAACCTTGCACGAACTAAAAAACAGTGGGCAGGTATGTCGCGTCTAAAGCCATAAAACCGATCAAAAAGGTGGGAAGTAGTGGCCTTGCGATTAAGTTAACCAAATCATGAGTCAGCACAGCCAAAAAGCTTACAGCAGCCAGCTCTATAACCCCGCCTTCAATAGGAGGTGTTTTCATGCAAATTCCATGAAATTGGGGGCTGGACAAAGTGCTGTACTTCAACACCCTCCAATGAAACATGCTAGGGAGGGGTCTTTCACACCCCTCCTAAGA
>NC_089756.1:540033-592533 GCF_040412425.1 Macrobrachium rosenbergii | reverse complement strand
GTTAAGCGTCCACTGTAGTCCTGAGTTCTGTCCTTCACTGGTTCAACCCCACGGGACGACGAACTTATTATCAACTAAAAAATCCCCATATATGAAAATATTATTATTTGAGGTAGAGCAATGATATTAAAGGACGTTTGTAGCTTACTGATTGTATATGAATCACGGTGATGTGATAAAAGTCATATATATATATACATATATATATATATATATATATATATATATATATATATATATATATATATATATATATATATATATATATATATATATATATATATATATATATATATATATATATATATATATATATATATATATATATATATATATATATATATATCTATATATATATATATATATATATATATATATATATATATATATATATATATATATATATATATATATATATATATATATATATATATTATATATAAAGCGAATCCCACAGGAAAAGACTGGTAGAAGTTCAGTAGTACCAAGCGCTTTCACGTTTATTGGTACTACTGAACTTCTGCCTGTCTTTTCCCTGTGGGATTCAGTATACACTGAAGTCACATGCATCTACTGTGATTTTTGCACATATATATATATATATATATATATATATATATATATATATATATATATATATATATATATATATATATATATATATATATGGTTACATGTTGGGGCTTGGCTGATGAGTTTATTACTTAACTAACATAATTTATGAAGCCCTGAGTGCCAAGGACACATGTAACCTGTCAATTGAAGCTACAAATTAACCTCAAAGTCTGATAATTACTGTCTCCAGTTGGGAAGAAAACCCCAACACAAAGAATATATAGTTAGCTAGGAAATTAGTTGAATTATCGCCCAACTTCGGACGCAGTCAATTCTCCCTCTGCTTCAGTAAGGTTTTAACACAACTTGCACATTTTAGCGCTGGAAAAGGCTATTCCTCTTCCGAACAATGGAGTTGAGACACAAGGCTGCCCAAATGCTGTAATTTACTTATTTAGCCTTCCCTAATTCCTAGTTACTTCACAGGAATAGTTGAATGTCGCTAAGCAATATAAATTATTCTTAATCTAGACTTCATAAAGGTAAATTGTTTACACCACTATTCGTAGATGGTGGTGAAGAGGGAACAATAGAAAGGTTGAAATACAGGGGAACAAACATTAGCAAGCAGCAGATATTGTCAAACACAGACTTACTGTTACGTGGTTTGCTTGCTGCTCTGCAACTGACGATAAGCCTTCTGGAAAACACAAGGACCCATTGTTCACTAATGAAAAGACAAGGGGGGCGGGGGGGAAAGGACACCGTTTTGCCTAAACATGACGTACATTCTCGGGCATGGCGTGAATCTCTCTCTGACCTCCTTCGGTCAAAGCAAGGCGCTGGGAGCGCCCAGGTATGTAAATCTGACAAAACATCGCTGAACATAAAACAGGGAAAAGGAAGCTTAAGACCACCTTCAATAGAGGTTATTTGGTGAAACTTTCCCTATGGTTTTAGGCCCCTAATACTATCTAAAGACATTATTTTTTGAAATACCTGGCCTACCCTGCTCGGACAAAGACGTCTCCCTGTTGTTGTTCGCGTATTTCCCAACAATAAAACTGCATAGAGGGTGAACAGCAGAATATTTATAAAAAAGCTCACCACCTTAAGAAGGCCTTCACTCATTTTTGGGCGTGAAGGTCTGTACTAAGAAGCTGTTCGCCTCTATTAGGTTACTCTTCTCCCCTGAGCAAATTTGTCCCATGCAGCCTAACTAGCTATGGATCTAACTAACTCTAGATAGGATATGAGCTTTAATCATTATATTACAGAATTCTAACTGTACTTGAAGGTACTTATGGTTATTACATGCTACCTCCTATAATCGTGATATTTTAGACCTAGCCTAATGGTACATTGTAAGGTATTCCCTAGCCTAACCGATCCTAACCCGACCGTAGTACCAACGTAAGGGATAATGTCCTAACTAAATTACAAAGTTTTTGTTTTCAATACAATTAGTAATTACTGGTTAATATATGAGGTTTACCTCATATGATCGATGTTTGCCTCACTGAGGTCTTAGGCCATGCGTGTCATGAGCATAGTGGCTCTTTTCACAATGGTTTAGATTTTCTGGTTTTAGTTACACTACTTATGTGATTACTGGAGCTCAATGGTAAGTGGAAGGGACAAGGTTACTACTCTGATGTACAGTACTTAATCTGGTGTAGGCTAGGTATGAGTAAGAGATCACACTGGCTACCTCCTCTGGGCAAGGGGCCAGGATCATTCTAAGATGGTAGGGCACTGTGCCGAGAGGGCTCTACTGCCAGGATGAGCTCATGGCTTGGCAACTACTGGGCTCTCTTCTGCCCCTTCTTCTTCTTCTTCGTCGGGTTCCTCCAAGGCCTATCTGCGTCAGACCTAGGAGGTGATGAGGGCACCGACTCTGGGGAAAGACCAGGAGGGCTAGTGGGCGTGAAGTCCGGGGTAACTTCAGAAGCTACTACCGGAGGGCTCCCTACTCTGGCTACTGCGACAACCAAAGCAAGAGCAATCTCGACCTCTGCGTCCGAGGAAGCCAGTTCTTGGTCTCCTAGAGAAGGTGTAACAGTTTGATCCTCCAGGGGTTTATCCTCTGGGGACAGTTTTGGAGAAGAAGAAGTGTCGGGTGCCGGAGGCTCTCTGGTTGCAATGATCAATGGTGTGGGGAATCCTGAATCTCCTGGAGGAGGATCCGCCTCATGATTTAGACCCAGCATAGGGTCCTTTTCAAGTGATGGCTCAACGTCTGTGCCGGACAGAGCGTGGGACTGCTCAGTGCTCGCAAGTGGCACTGGCAGCAGGTGAGGGTCAGGCATGCCTGACAAGGGGTCCAGAGGTACAATACCTAGCAGACAGCTTGAATTTGGCTGCGGCAGAGATTCCTGCCCCAACTGGAGATCAGAGCCTCTCGGAGAGTCCTGTTCAGGGGTGTCCGCTGGGCGTTGCTTACTTGGGCAGCCCTCCCAATTTGTGGAGTGGCCTGTCCGCTTGCACGTCCTACAGTGGTACTGCTCCTCCTGAACGTCTCTTCGGGGAGAGGGAAGACCTCTTTGTTGGCCACCCCTTCGCGACTGGAGAGGGCTAGGCCGAAAATGGTTCAGTGTGTGCCCTTCCGCTGACCACTTCGGTGGGTGGATGGTGGGGTTTTGTCGTGATCAGGTTCTCCTACAGTCGGGGCCTCCATGGAGGAGGTACCGCGGCTGTGAAGTGGCATTGGTGAAGGGCTTTTCCAGAGAAGGTCCCGACCCAACAGGAAGTCCACTCCAGGTGTCATAACCTGGAGCTGGACCGTGGGAACAGTAATGGTGTGGCCTTCTATCCACTTCATCTCCCACCGGGTTTTTTCGTCAACCATGGCATCGACTGGCACTTGGGCCCTGGAGATCAGGCTAATGTCTGCCGCAGTGTCTACTGTGACCAGAAGGGTCACAGGCAGACTAGCGCTCTTAAGAGGGGCCACGGAGATGAAGTGGGTCTCCAGTCTCTTGGGGTAAAGGATCTTGTGTGGCCCGGCTGCCGAGAATGAGGTGCTAATGAGGTTGACGAACTTGGTAGTGGGGACATGATGCGGACAGGCTGGATGTCCAGCACTGTAGTGGCTGGTAGCACCACAGGATTTGCACAGGCCTCTTGTAGGGGCTCGGTGGCCTGCAGTAACTGTTGGTGGAGAGGGTTGAGTGGATGAAGACGGAGAGGAGTTCTGGCTGGTAGTAGGAGGTTGCTTGTTAGTGCCTAGCTTGTATTGCATTCAGCTTCGGCATGCCCCACCCCCTTACAGTGGGTGCACATAGGCTTGCTTGGCAGTCCATTCTTCGGGCGTGTCGAGCTTGAGAGGTAGCCCGGTGACACAATGTGTCTCTGAGATGTGCTATGAGACTGGTTGAAGGTTTCCCACGAATCGGCCATGTGGCAGGCTTCCATAAGTGTGGTGGGCTGCTTATCATTGAGATACATATCAAGGGGCCCAGGCACACATTGGTAAAGGTCTTCCAGCATGGTCCGATTGAAGAGGCCCTCAAACGTTGTGCAAGACAAGGAGTCGAACCAGTGGGTACCAGACTGGGTCTTGTGACAGGCCCATTCAGTCCAGGACCAGCCGACTTCCTTGGCAAGACCTCGGAACCGCTGTCTCCATTTCTCTAGGGTTATTTCGTAGGCCTTCGTGATGACTCTACGAACTCCAACCATGTTGCCACTCTGGCTCTTCTCCAGTGAGCGAAGGCTGCCTTAACTTTTCCCTCCATGTGCTTGGCTAGTACTAAGGCCCTCTCTGTCTCCATGGTGCTGTAGTTATCGAAGAGTGCCTTGATTTCCTCCAGCCATGCTTCTGGCTCGTCCTCAGTCCACTTGGGGACGAGGGAATTGATAGCCTACTTGAGATGGGAGCATTTGGTGCAGCAGGTGTGGGGTTGGAGGCTTGCTGTCTAACCATAGCTTCGACATTCTCCCTACTTGTTCTTTCCAGCTCGAGCTCCTTTTCCTTGAGAGCTAGCTCATGCTGTCTTCTCCTTTCTTCTCTTTCTTCTTCCAGCTGCCTCTGTTCAGCTTCATACACCCTCCGTTCTTCTTCATACCTCCTCTGTTCGGCTTCATAACTCCGCCATTCGAGTCTTTCTTCCTTCTCTCGCTTGGCCAAGTCGTCCATTTGCTCCTTGACCCATGTGGCAAGTTCCAATCCGGTGAGACCTGCCGCCGTCCCCAGCTCCAGGAAGGCTTTATAATTTTCTGCTGTCATGGTTCTGGTGGGGAAGGGCGTCTATCCGGGTCGACTGAATGTACTTGGGCAGTGAGGAAGTGTCCCTTCAGTGATGTGGCACCCTTTCAAAAGGTGGCACTGTGGTTGGGTGTGCCGTGTAAAGGTCACACTGGTGGCACTCAGTATCCTTAAGTACTGGTGCAGATTAGGAACCAGAAGGACTTTTCTTCTGTGTTCCCTTTTGTCTGGTTTGGTGGTTTTCTTTTTTTTTCTAGTTTGCTTGGTTGGTGGCACTATGATGCCAGTGCGTTCCTAGGAACCCCTTACTTGAGTCTAACTAGGCTATATGTAAGGATATGCCCTCTACCCCAGCAGAGTGTACAAATGAATGAGAGAGAAAGGGAAGGTAAGAGAGAGAGAGAGAGAGAGAGAGAGAGAGAGAGAGAGAGAGAGAGAGAGAGAGAGAGAGATGTAAGCAATTCAGTTGATGACAGTGCTGCAAATTAGTGGCACTGTGGAAGGAAAAGTGAATTTGTGGTTGCTTTTTAAAAGGCCCCGTGAGTGTCTGGTCCCAGTACCCACTGTGCTCCAACCCCCTCCTCATGCAGAGGGGGAGAGGCTACTGTCTGCTTAGGTCTGGATAAAAGGCTTCACTCGAGACCGACAGTTTATAACTGTAATTAATCTTAACTTGTCCTCATCTATTTGTGGGACAGAGGTGTTTCTTTTATTTGGTTTAATCTAATTAATTGTCCCGGTGTCGGCACTTCCTTCCTTGAAGAGGGTCACGTACACTCAGTTAGGTTATGTTGAAGCTTACTTGAATATATGAGAGAGAGAGAGAGAGAGAGAGAGAGAGAGAGAGAGAGAGAGAGAGAGAGAGAGAGAGAGAGAGAGAGAGAGAGAGAGAGATATTCGGTCAGCCAATTTGTGCTGCCTGAGAAAAATTTAAGTAAAATTTGTATAAGTGCACACTGGCAGGGTTCTTAATTGAAGATACATCTTCTTGGGCTTCCTTAAGGGATTGTTTTAACAATTGCAACTTTTCCGGTAGCTGAGTTGGACAACTACACTGAGGAGTTTAGAGTAAAATTATAAGTTCTTTTCTTTATATGATTTTTGACGTCGGGTATTTGTATAGGAACTTGTTCTCTGTAGATTTCCTAACTAAGACCTATCATTCCCTGACTAAATTATATCTTGTTTTTATCTATTGTATAGAACCCTGTCCTATGCTCTAACTATCGAAGTCTATCTGGCTAAGATTTTGCAAGGGGGTTACTCCACACAACAAAGTAGTCCCGAAGTGGCAATGAGGCAGAGGCTACATACCAATCACACAAACAATAACAACAAAGGTTTTAAGATGGCGGACATGGGGAGCAGTCAACTAGGGCTCCCAAAATGTTGGACGAATCCCGTTAGTACAAAACAAATTCAAAATAAATGCGGCTGGAAGCTGGCTCAGCGGATGAATGCACTAATTCTCGAAGCGCGTTTGTCTACAACTGAATCATACAAGGTACTTGAATTCCTCTCACAAACGAATGAAGCAAATGCAGGAATACAGATTTACTCTAAATACACCAGCACTGCAAGGATTTTACGTTAGGCAGACGGAAAACGAAATTACTATGAGCTACGCTTTCTTTTGTTATTGTCTTTCTCGCGCAGATCTAACCGTCTGCCGCCGAGACAAGGGAATTCGTGACGTCCTGACGGGACTAAGTTTACGTTACTGAAAAATGCATATTATGGGGAAATTAACTATTGCCGTTCGTTTGCTATTTCAATGACACGGGGTTTTGATATGATTCCCACTATATGAACCTTTATTAATGCCGATCAGGAAGTGACAAACGCAGTTAGGCCTACTACTTTTGAAATTCAATGAACTTCGCAAATTTTGTCCCCTATCCTATGAGAGACACATTAGGCGCGCTTTCTCCGCTCATTATCGTGCAAGAGTTAACTCGTTTAAAAAATCAATATCATGCATTAATCCTTGGCCGGGGAAAATAGCAAAATATTAACAATTACACGATAACTCGGCCCACGACCTTCGCTGGAATGTACAGCCATGGTATCCGAACACGGCAAAAGTGCTCTGTTTTAAGATTTTGCAAATTGTGAATTATAACTGGTATTATTATTATTATTATTATTATTATTATTATTATTATTATTATTATTATTATTATTATTATTATGCCTTGTGCTGTCTACTTGTTTGGAAGAGTAACATTAAATTAAATATCTGACTTTTCTCTTCGGAATTAATGTGTAATTAATTTTCTTTTACCATCCAGATTCTTTCTCTAAATTAATTAGATCCTAAGCAAGCTCGCCAATGTTACGTGTGGGGCTTGGCTGATGAGTTTATTACTTAACTAACGTAATTTATGAGGCCCTGAGTGCCAAGGACACACGTAATCTGTCAATTGAAGCTACAAATTAACCTCAAAGACAGACAATTGCTAATGGAATAAGGTCGCCAGTCAAGAAGAAAACCCCGACACAAAGAGTATATAGTTAGCTAGGAAATTACTTGAACAATTGCCCAACTTTGGACGCAGTCAATTTTCCCTTTGCTTCAGTAAGGTTTTAACACAACAGATTATATCATGCTCAATTTAGCGCTGGTTAAGGCTATTCCTCTTCTGAACAATGGAGTCGAGACACAAGGCTGCCTAAATGCTGTAAATTACTTATTTAACTTTCCCTAATTCCTAGTTACTTCACGGGAATAGTTGAATGTCGCTAAGCAATATAAATTATTCTTAATCTAGACTTCATAAAGGTAAACTGTTTATACCACTATTCATTGATGGTGGCGAAGAGGGAACAATAGAAAGGTTGAAATACAGGGGAACAAATATTAGCAAACAGCAGATATTGTCAAACTCAGACTTACTGTTACATGGTTTGCTTGCGCTCTGCAACAGACGACACGGCTTCTGGAAAACACACAGACTCATTGTTCACGAGTGAAAAGACAAGGAGGGGGCAAAGGACACCGTTTTGCAAGGCGTTAGGAGTGCCCCAGAATGTATTTATTGCTCAAGGCAGTCTGAAAATTTGACAACACATCGCTGAACATAGAACAAGGAAAAGGAAGCTTAAGACCACCTTCAATAGAGGTTACTTGGTGAAACTTTCCCTATGGGTTTAGGCCCCTAATACTATCTAAAGACATTATTATTTGAAATATCTGGCCTACCCTGCTCGGACAAAGACGTCTCCCTGTCGTTGTTCGCGTATTTCTCAACAATAAAGCTGCATAGAGGGTGAACAGCAGAATATTTATAAAAAAAAAATATATCTATATATATAATGTATATATATACTGTATATATGTATGTATATATATATATATATATATATATATATATATATATATATATATATATATATATGTATATATATATATATATATATATATATATATATATATATATATATATATATATGTATATGTGTATATATATATATATATATATATATATATATATATATATATATATATATATATATATATATATAGTATATGTGTGTTTGTGTAGAATCTACTGGTCACTTTTTCCCAGATACATATGTAGTTGCGATAGCCACACTGCCCTCTTAACTTCTCGAATTCTTTGCGCTTTTTTGGATACGCTTGTCACTACAAAGCCTTGAGATCCAAGTGCAAGAAACTGAAGTGGTTGCGATGTCTGGTAACGGGAACCAGGTCGGCAACGTGACCTCCTTGTGATTATGGTGACGGGTTCGTTTCCCACTACCGGACATCACAACCACTTCAGTTTCTTGTGCTTGGATCTCAAAACTTCGTAGTGACAAGCGTATCCAAAAAAGCGTGAATAATTCGAGAAGTTAAGAGGGCATTGTGGCTATTACAATTACACACACACACACACACATACATACACACACATATATATATATATATATATATATATATATATATATATATATATATATATATATATATATATATATATATATATATATATATATATATATATCATCGATGTCAATAACTTGTGAAGCAAGGGTCCTCCATGAAATTCCGGCACTTTTGCTGTTGCTGGGTTCTCGCTACCAAATTCCGCACTCCTCTCCTCTCCACTCGTCTCCAATCTCATAGTGCTGATCCAAGTAGACCGGATCCTTCAACTATTCTGGTGACCATTTGAGCCCAGTGATACTGTCATGTAATATTCTGTATGTGTGCTTGTGTTTGCTTCATGAAGTATCTGTGTAAATTAAGCAAATTCTTATATTCTCGAAAAAAAAATTTACAAGTATTTTATTTTCTTTTTACGTGCAAAGGTTGCTTAAAGCAACCTTTGCACGTAAAATCGCTTCCTGTTGATTTGCATAGATATAGAATACTTGACTTCATTTCTTGTGTGAGAAAACATTCATGTTTTCAAGTTTTATGTAGCCACAGCTCTTTCAGCTAGACGTGTTAGTTCTTCAATTTTGTAAATGCACTATTCAGAAAAAGGGTAAATTCACAGCAAATCATGCTAAAGTACATTATTCTTTATCGTCTCATCTGCATCCGTCTACATTTAAAGAACTTTAATCAATTTCTTTATTGTCTCTTCAAGTTATTACATTGACGGAAGGATTGCCACCGTAGAAGACTTCTTATCTGCCGATTTGTTCAATGACCTTGCATATTCTATCACCCAAATCGTCCACACCCGTGACCAGCTGGCGCCAGGAACTCCCATATGGCTAAGTAAAAAAAAAAATCACGTTATCTTGTTAACTAGCCTATTCTCTTCTCTCTCTCTCTCTCTCTCATGTACACACATACACATTATACATGAGGTACAAGAGTTTGTGTTTACAGATATCTTACTTTGCCTTTTGTCCTTTAGCAGATTTTCGTTTCTTATAAACGTTTCTTTTCTTCTATATTTCACACGCATTCACGAACGCACTTCTTTTACTGCATTTTTTTTTTTTTTTGTACTCTGCTCATTTTTGCGAGGGCCTTCTCTTTGGTGTTTGCCACTTCTCCTTAACATTTTCTCAGTTCGTTTCTCTTCTTAACATAAATCGTACTCGGCCCACTTGATCTTTTTTCTTTAGCTTTTGTATTTTCCACACTACTCATCACTTTCCTTTTTCAATTAATCCTAAAATGGTATAACAGCTATCTCTATAAATTATCTTTGTATTTTAGATCTATTCCCCTTTTTACCATTATCCTTCTAGGCCA
This sequence comes from Macrobrachium rosenbergii, assembly GCF_040412425.1. Taxonomy (NCBI): domain Eukaryota; kingdom Metazoa; phylum Arthropoda; class Malacostraca; order Decapoda; family Palaemonidae; genus Macrobrachium; species Macrobrachium rosenbergii. Next base: position 582,553 of record NC_089756.1, on the reverse strand, counting down.
AGATTTTCATCTATATATGCTTCTATGCCAGTTTATGGATCTGCAGGTTTTTCGCTTAAATTCGGATCTGAAGCGATGGTGGTTAGTTGGATTAGATTAATCGGGCTTTGTGCCATTTACGGCCTTTACTCTAGTGTGGTTAGATGTGAAAGGGGATAAAAGATCCACAATTTTATATCCACACGTATATTTGTAATTATAATAACAAAAGCTTTCGCATGTTTCCTTCAGCTATAAAATACGAAGCTAGTCAGAAAGCAAACAAAGCCGACGCGAAAGCATAGCCTATACTGTAAGCAGTTAAAAATGGCAATTCGGACGTCGCGTCGTTATGTTATAGATGACAACAGATGCCGTAGGCTATCTTCAACGATTTCTGCAGGGGCCGATGCTCATTTTAAACCGTTAAAATGATCTTGTTGAGTTCTTAGGACAGGTCCTATTTGTCCAGCATTGAGCCCACATCAGGATTCCTTTGCAAAATAAGTTCACCTGAGACTGTGCACGAGAGATACAGGTTTTGTCAAACTTTACAATAAAGTCTGAATTACAATGACTTGAGATATGATCCTCTTCGCAAAAAGATTCGTTATTACTAAATGTCTTCAACGAATACATTAATTATGAGTTTTTTTTTTCTTTAGCTATTTACTACTGCTTCCTCAGATCCTCTGCTTGTCTTGATATAACGAATGTGGAACTAAAACCATCTTTTCGAATTACAGCGGAGACCAGCTCAGCTTTCGGGGGAGGAGCCAAGGACCTAAGCAATCGGTATATCGATGGATTTCTTTGGATGGACAAATTGGGAACTGCAGCTCGTATGGGTATCAGCGTGGTAGCCAGACAGACCCTCTACTCGGGAAACTACGCCATTATCGATGATTACGTTACCCCTGAACCGGTAAGGTTCGAGAAGTGATGTTGGCTAGAGATCTTGATTGAAAATTGTTACACATATCAGTTTTTGTCCCTTTTCTACTAAGCATGGTGTCGACTCCTTGACCTCGTGATCATGGTTAGAAATGGGACAAAAAGTGATGTAAGCAAGGTGCTGTGTTGCGTGAAATGATGAAGCTCCCTTCATCATTTCACGCAAAGATTTGAGCGCGCGTTTGTTGAGTGGGTAGGCTAACATTTTCTCTAGTCATAAAATAAGAGAAAATGGGACTTTATGGGTGTCATTTAAAATTTTTGCGTTTTAGTATTATCCTCGTTAAATAAACGAAAAGTCCGCAATTCTCCTCTCTGTTTAAAGTTATTTTCCAAAACAATTTCTTCTGTCGCAACTGCCTGTTATTTTCTTTCCATTTGAACTCTGATCTTTTTTCTTAGATGCAGAGAGCCAGTTTTTGAACCTTTCGTTCTGTGCTTGTGAGTTCTTTTGCGCTCTTTTTATTAAAGTAAAATGATAAGATTTTATGGATCCACTTAAAGCAGGACAATATGAAAATATTGAACAAGTTTTTTTTACGAGTGTTGAGATCTGAGTAGCCATTTGAGAACAAGATTTCTTAGATAAGTCTGAAACATAGTGTCGGTTATTGTGCGTATGTGTGTGTGCGTCTGTGTGTGTGTGTGTGTGCGTGAGAGATAGAGAGAGAGAGCAATCAACCCAAGTAGACTCTGCGATATCCCAGAACTCCTTCAAAAATTTTTATTGGTTAATCCTCAGTATTTTGAGTGAACAGATGGTTGCTGGGGCCATTCATTCATTGATAATGTCACATGTTACTGACAGAGTTACTGGCTTTCCTACGTCTTCAAAAACTTAGTAGGAGAAAGGGTCCTGAACGTAACAGTGAGGGGTGCTTCATCAACAACAAGGCTCTATGCTCATTGTCAAAAAAACTCGTCTTCTTACTCTTATCAGTCAGGTAAGGCCATATCATCTTCACAGTGCATAGTTTTATTGGAAATAATTCGTATGCAATAGATTTTTCGTTCTGTTCTGTTGCAGCTGGATGCCATTCTCATTCTTTACCTATATAGTTTTGGTTGTTATTGAAGGAGTTACTATTTTAACATTGTCAAATCTAGTGTCAGTCTTTAGTATTAAAAATATATTTTAAGGAATTCCGTTCTTTTTCCAGTTTGCATTCATCTCTCCCTCTATCTTTATAAGGAAGAGAAGAATTTTGTCTATTCGAAATCCAGGGAAGGTTTCACTTGACTGGAATAAAGATTAAGGTTTCTTTGTCCTTTAAATATAATACAACTTTCTCAAAGGTCACTGTTACAATCATAGTTTATATTTCAAGAACTTGATCACAATGCAATGAGAGCATCGTTATAAATGTACCCTGACGCCATTAATAACACGGCTATTTAGTGTAGGCTACCACCACTGAATACTGTCCATGAGTAATCAGGAAATATGAATTAATATTTTCATGTATTTCAATTACATGTATAGATTACTCACAAAACTTATTTTCAGGTAATATTGTCCTCTTTGGTATGAATTTAGACGTTCAGTCGGTAGACGTATCTGTATCGGGGATTCATCGGAATCACTTCATTGAGGAATATGTCTTGGAACCAGCATTTGGAGATCTGCAGTCTAAGTAAGTTATCGTAACGTACTTCGTTTATATTTAATTCAGCTCCGGAAATATAGCCTATTACTTCCGACCGCATCTACCCATATAAGTGATTTAATCCCAGAGACCAAGTCCAAGTAAGCGGCATGCCTACGTTGCGTTCAACCAATTCAAGACACGTATTAGAAATGAAGGTTCTTTGTTTAAACTAATAAGCTAACGTTTTTTCTTTCCCCCTTGACCAGAGCAGAGTCCTAGTAAAATCTGTCTTTTTTAAGTACCCTTAATTCTTTATATAGAACCTCTTTTACTTCATTTTTTATGGAATCTGTTCTGCCATTTCACCATCTCATGTCTCATCCAAGTCCACAGTCAAGATTTTCATGATATTTCATTCGTGTATTTGAGTCCCAACCGGTATATGCTGTTTTCTCTTTTCAGTTTTTTTCTCTTTGTTTTTCCATTACTCCCAGTCGTCCTTCAAACTCACCTCATCAGAGTGAAATTCCCAGACTTGTAGAATTGACCGTTTTTCTTATCTGCTTACCCAGAGCAACTACAAAGTAACTATTTCCTTCTTTTCTTTAAGAAGGGATAAAAATAGTTACTTTACAAAATAAAATAAAAAAAAAAAAACGTTCTTAAATCATCAGTCCCTATCTCATCCGCGTCTTTCTCCTCAGACTTTCATCTTTTTACTTATATTTCTTATTAATAGCTTTTTGTACAATCACATTATAAAATATTGCATCCGTTACCTTAATGTTTCAGGCAAAAGGCATACGGCAGTATTCAGCAAATGGTATTTGACAACTATTCGTCAGGCGGCGCAGGCGCATACACTTCTATGTGCCCAATACACTTCCATTCAATGCACAGATGATATTCCATGGTGACAGAGTGACAGTTTCTCAGGCCCTCGGTAACAGGTTACCCTAGAGCAGTGGTTCTTAAACTTTTTTGTCTTGCATTATGTATAGATCCCACGCCCACCTGCCCCTGAAATTTCTGCCAACTATAATCTATAAACAATAATGTAGTCTATTTGTATACTATTATACTTATAACAATAAAAGACAATTCATAAATAAGATTTGAAATTAAAATTGACTTATATTTTTAATTTTTTGGCATGTTTTGAGATAATAATTAGAAAATATATAGAAGCAGTGATAACGTTTTTGGCAATTTTGTAATTAACATCACAAATAAAAAAAAATAATAGGCACCATCTGGCAACTGCCCCCCAGTTTAAGAATCACTGCCCTAGAGCAAAAGCCCGTTCCAGCACAAGGCTGGCTTAATGTAAAACAAACGAACGAGTCGCTCGTTACTGGATATTATGCTGGCAATCAGTATCCAGGTAGCCAAACTAAATATTATTCCATTTAAAGGAAATAAAAAAATATTATCGTTCTTTCGTTTCTTATTTTTTTAAGGACTGCGGTATTATTTTTTTTTTACTTATTACTCGGCCTACACCGTTTTTTTTTTTGGTCTGAAGAGAGCTCAAAATTTGTAGGCCAATATGTTTTGTAAATACAGTACAGCGCTAAAAACAAAATCATTTGTCACATTTTGTTTATTTGTCATAGTCAAAATATAGAAAGATGTTGAATATACCTATAGATGTTTATCTAGCCCTATTGACCCTTGCCTGATCTGTGAAAAGCTGGGTACTATTAGATATTTATGAACCAATAATGTATTTTTTTATAGCCGTTGTGCAAATATATAATTGATCATTGCTCATTGAAGTGCTGACTGGCCTCCTAGAATTGTCCACTTGGCCGAATTCTGAGCCCGCATTCTTGAGGACTGACTTATTCACTCCATGAGAGAAAAACGTCTATAGCTTACTCGTCATAGTGAGGAGGACTGACTTATTCACTCCATGAGAGAAAAACGTCTATAGCCTACTCGTCATAGTGAGGAGGACTGACTTATTCACTCCATGAGAGAAAAACGTCTATAGCCTACTCGTCATAGTGAGGAGGACTGACTTATTCACTCCATGAGAGAAAAATGTCCATAGCCTACTCGTCATAGTGCCTTATGTATCTAGATTGTGTGTATTGTATTTGTATATTCCATGTATATGGCCCTGAGCCGCAATAAAGATTATTATTATTATTATTATTATTATTATTATTATTATTATTATTATTTTATTTATCAAAAATGTGCGAGTAAGCGTGATTTGACCTAATTTAAGGCTTACAAGTAAATGGTAAGATCTTTTCTTTCTCTTCATATAATATCTTGATCATTTACCTGACGACGTGCTTAACAGAATGCCACTTCATCTCCGTGATTATATAGTACACGTCAGACATCAAACATCTTCAAATACTGCTTGGTTACTGACTTACTGCGAACTCTTTATTCAAATTTCTATAGAATCTTTACCCTTGGGTTCAGAAACATGAAGGTTTCTTATTTTTCTTGTTTTTAATTCCTTTAATGTATCTGTGTTTGTGAAAACTCATCATCATTTACTGAAAGTGATGCATGACTTCATTTACTTTTTAAATGCGACCCGAAACCACTTTTGGCTATTTTCTACGTTTTAGTATCCATGGCACAACAACAAACTCAAGATGCCTTTCCATAGAAAAGGCTATGCTATCCAGTCGTCTATTCCCCCATACTTTATTTTCTCCTCAAGCAGTATGACGAACCCCTTGTTATGGAACTGTATTAAGAATATCATTCAATGTTATTCTCGATTTATTCCATTTGCTTTTCCTTCCTGTTATCATCCCACCATGCCCTTTCATCTTTATCAGATTTTCGACTTAGGGACATCCCGGCAATGCTCCATCTTCGGCAAAGTGTAAGAAAGGTTCCTTATTCCATTGTTCTTGTCTCTAGATATTTTCTTTTTCGGAGTCTTAGTTGATCCTCGTAAAGAGTACCCGTATAAAGTTTATCTCTTATCCGATTTTTCTTTTTTGACTTCAAATAGGTTTTTTAAATGCAATCCTTACTTCATAGGATTTAAAATGAATTGTTTCCTTAGTGCTTTTATCTACTTTTTTAATTATGGTAAAAACCCTGGAAAGATATGCTTACCGGATAAAAGAAAAACAAACGCTACAAAAAGAGAACTTTTCAGTCTTCTGTTTAATAAAATGAAAAGTTTAAAGCATTTTCTCCAACTAGCATGAGACTAGTTTCTTTACTTACGGACTTTACCCTAACTCATAACTCCTTGAAAATAGAGTAGTTTGACCCTTAAGTGACAAAACATAAATTGTTACCATAGAATGACAAAACATACAGTAAATTACCCTATATAGAATCCGAGGATGTCAACTCTGGCCTGTGTGCAGTACCTGCAGTGATGCGAATACAAATGATTCGTAGTAGAGTAGGTGGTGATATGCTTCAAAGGACACGACGAATGCAATGGAGTAGTTATTAGGTGTGCTGTTTTCTTAAAAGCTAACGTTGCAGGTCATTGCTTATTGTGTGCAAAAGCCTAATAGCACACAGGCAGTTGGAAATACTAATCCGAGACAAAAACGTTGGGAAATGGGGTAATGCAAGTCTAGTAGATAAGGCAGAATAAAGAGCTATTTATTATCAGAATGATCATAAGAACTCTTCTCAGAATGACGTTAACTTCAGTTGAAATTTAATTTCAACGTCTGTGAGATCACCGCTTATATAAAAAATAACTTTAGAATCTAATTATTTCATTGCTAAAATTTAACTATGAGGAATGCGGACGTTTGCTCAGAACACTAATGCAATATTTTAGGCGAGGCGTCACTCTGAACCACAATTTTGAAATGATGGTTATGAGTAGATGAACACCGGCTTATTCCAATCTCTCTTATGAAACCATTACTCAGTTTACAAGTAGGCACATGATAATAATCCTGTAATAACTTTCTTTTTTTTCCCTTAGCGCCGTATTGTTGAATGGAAAGGCCTTGAGGATGAAGTCTGACGAGGAACTGCCAGAATTAACCTCCGTGATGTTGCCAGGCCAAGACTTTCATATACCTCCCACTACTTTCGGATTCTGGGTATTTGTGAAAGCAGGATTTGGAGATTGCCTTGAAGAACATCGTTTCTAGTCTCAGAGATGTTTTAGATTTTTTTTAATGGCTGCACGTATGCCTATGCGGCAGTCTGCTCTTCATCATGATGCGTTTATCTTAATTTCCATTCTAGTAGTAATAAATGGACAATTATAATTTCTCTTGGGTGCAAGTTATTAATAAGTATTTGTGATCTAATACAGGTAAATATAAAAAAATGTTACGGTACATGATAGAAATTCATAATTAAACATGTGTTACAAACTTACCAATCAGCTATCATGGTGAAAGTAGGTTGATATCGAGTCTAAGTACAAAGTTTGAATTTGACGGTAGAGTCGGTATCAGCTTATACCTCTTTTGATGGCTCAGTGATTAAAACTCCTGTATATCGTAGTTTGTAAAACAGGCACCGTTTCAAATCCAGCTGGTGGCAACTTATCAGTTATAACTTCCCTTTGGTGTTAGTTATTCCCAAGGTATAGTGAACTGAATATTAAGCAATTGCTGTGGCTTAGTATTTGTGAATATAAGAGATGTCACAGTGTACACACACACACACACACACACATATATATATATATATATATATATATGTGTGTATATATATATATATATATATATATGTGTGTGTGTGTGTGTGTATATGTCATGTATGTATGTATGTATGTATGTATGTATGTATGTATGTATATATATATATATATATATATATATATATATATATATATATATATATATATATATATATACATACAAAAGTGAATGTTTGTATATTAGTTTGGATTCTATAGAAATCTGAACCACTTGACAGACCCAGACAAAATTTTGCACACGGCCTCTATGTCACTCCAGAAAGGTTTATAACTCAAAATCAAACCCCTGCCCGTGACAGGCATATAAACACAGACAAAACAAATGAAATTTTCGTTTTTACGACTCCTTTTCCTTCAGTGCTTTGTGAGTTGATGACCATTTTTCACCTGACACTCCACCATTTTTTCCAGGTGCTGTCAAATGTATGATTCCATTAAACTCTTCCCACTGCAAACGATATAATCAGTTTAGTACATCCAAAAAATTAAACAGGTGTGTTTGACTGTATCAAAATTACTTTCATTCAGTCATAAAGCAATGTAATTCAAAATATAACTTCTACCACCACACTAGTCAGGCCTTACAGTTCTTGCCACGGAAAAAAGTAGTAACAGACCAAATGTTTCTGTGACAGGCTCCCCTCCTCATTAGAAAACTACTCGCGTCGAAATTGCCACATTTTTTCAGTGTTCATCTAAAGCCAAACGTATCTTAATCACATACTGCCAATAAAATACAGATTCTTAAGTATCTTGTGGTATTACCATCATCATATCTAAGTACTTAATCTACAAAAAAAGTGGTAGTTATGGGTATAACTTTGGAGATCAAAAACTAATTCATCACCAACCACGCATGCGTATTAGTAAACTTTGGAGATCAAAAACTAATTCATCACCAACCACGCATGCGTATTAGTACACCAAATGCTTCTGTGACAGACCTACCCCCTCATTGAAAATTACTTGCGACGAAATTGCCACATTTTTTCAGTGTTCATCTTAAACCAAACGTATCTTAATTAAACACTGCCAATAAAACACGAATTCTTAAGTACCTTGAGGTATTACCATCATCATATCTAGAACGAATCTACTTCGATTTGTTGTGCAGTGAATTTTACGTAATTGATAAAAGGTCCATCTACCGCTGAAAGGGAGACAGATCTTTCCCCTCCCCACACACACAAATGCACAGACAGACCCGAGCACGAATCAGTATAAGACCTTTGTTTATTGTCTTTGTTCAGTGATGTTCATTCTTTTCCCGTAGGGGAATGTGACTTCCTTTCACCCTTTGTCTTCCCCTCACCCTCCCCTCCCCCCCTCCACCTTCCAGTCCCCTCCTCCACCTTCCACCTCCCTCCCCTTCCCTCTTCCCTTCTTTTCCCCTCCTCCTACCCCTATCCCTTCCTCCTCCCTTCCCCTCCCCTTCCCTCCCCTTCCATTCACCCTCCCATCCACCTTCCCTTTTCCCTTTCCTTACGTTTCCCTGCCCTCCCCCCCCCCTTCCCCATTCCCCTCCTCCTCTATCTTAACACTTCTTTCCCCTTTCCCCTCCTTCTACTCTATTTCCTCCCCCTCCCACTCCCCTTCCCCTACCCTCTTCCCTACCACTTCCCGTAGACTGTTATTCAGAGTTTTAACGGGCCTACCTACCCGTAGGTTGTTATTCAGATTTTTTCCATGCAGCGCTGGGTTGGTCAGCTAGTATATATATATATATATATATATATATATATATATATATATATATATATATATATATATATATATATATATATATATATATATATATATATATATATATATATATATATATATATATATATATATATATATATATATATATATATATATATATATATATATATATATATATATATATATATATATATATATATATATAATGCAGGTGTGCTGACTGTTCAAGATATTCAGGCATAAAATTACATAAAATCTATAAGTGAAGTACAAAAGGTAAAATATGAGAATAAAAGAGATTACAGAGTTTAAGTGTATCGACTAGGTGGGAAGGTGAAGGTTGAGGGAACCGCAGGGTTTGTTCAGTTCCACCAAAATCTCTCAAGAGTGCACAGAGCAGTTGACGTGTCTGCGTATTCAACTGGGGAACCAACTACTTCGGGAACTGCGATTTAAGAATGAACAATTTGCATTATAGAAGAACGAAAACATTATTTTTGTATGTGAATCCAGTTTCAAACTTTGTAAACTAAGTATAGTTTTTAAATTATATTAATCAAATTATAGTTGAAGTGATAGCACTAAACTTACCAGGTATCACAAATACCTCTGAATAGTGTTCATTATATGTGTCATCCTCTTCATGATAATTTTTCCTTCCTTTCAGTGAAATTAAACCTCAAAGTCTCTGAAGTAACAAACACTAATGTAGTTGCACATCTCATATCATTATACTTGTAGCCACCATTGCATTACCTAAAAAAGTTAGTATAAGTTATAGCCATAAAATCTAAATGAAATGGTCAGGATACAAACTAGTCACAAAAAGTTAAAACAGAAAGAAAATGATCTTGCATCGGGAGGCTACAATACTAAATATTGATAAAAGATAAGAAAATTAATGGATCTTACAGTTCTTAGTCATTAGATGATATCAGCAGTGAATATACAGCGTCATCAATTTAGCCTCTTTAATCACTTGATAATTGATAACTTTAAATGCTACATAGGAGCAACATGGCTCCTGCGTAGCATTTAAAATCATCAACCACCAAATATAGTTATGTGAAAACATGATATGTCACTATTTCTTTAATGGCAGATTCAACATGAATATTTGTTTGTAAGTTTTTACACAGAACAATGAGGATAAATAATTTTAAAATCATGTTGCTTATTATTTACCATAGTGAGGAAAATGCAGATTTCTTACTCGGCGAACCTCCTGCCCACACGCATCCTACAGTAGTTCCAAGTCCGAAAGGCTGGGCTGCATAATATAAGGGTGAACGGGCCCATAGGCCTCTAAGCCATCTCTCTGACATGAATGGCGCTGTTGAAGTTGCCTTTGTCTTCGCACATGAACATATTAGCAGATACGACAGCATTCTGTAGTTAAAAGGAACGACTGAATTATACTTTCATTAATATATATATGCATTATATACAAGTCTGATTGATGAACATTAGACATTTGTAATACTAAACGCTCAAAATATTGATTTTCACAAGCATCTATTTTAGACCCAATTTTTTACAAAAGTCATCAGCAATCATGAACAAAAATACATATTTCTCACTTGATATGACTGGTGAGAGTACATGTCAAGCAGCCAAGTAAAAAATGTCTTTCAGTTTGAGAGCACGTGACATATTCCATAGTTCCTTTTGACAAGGGACTAACTGACAATCAAGATTTGAACTCTGTTTATTAAGTGTGTTATCCACAGTCCATTTTTGTTCCAAGGTATGCATAGGACCATGCTCTTAGTTATAGGTAAGAATATTTATGGCGTAACAGGAGGAAGATCCAGTCGGATATCAAAACTAACGCGATCATCAAGTAGAAAAGCTTTATACAGGCGTGATTCTGGATAAACATATACTTACCCCTTTGGGAATTAGATATCCACATAATACCGTATCTTTGTCTATATTTCTAAGGGTGCCATTCATAAAAGGGAATACTTTGAAAGCACAAGAATTTCCACCACTAAGTTATTATTATTTCCACCGGTGACTTTTTACTGTCAGTAAACCATTTATTTGTACATAGAGCATGTCCGCACACACACAAACACGTACATACATACATACATACATACATACATACATACACACACCATATATATCTATATAATATATATATATATATATATATATATATATATATATATATATATATACACATGTTCTTACCTGGCCTACTTACTGTATTCCTTGTTTAGGAGTCCAATCTGGCGGTCTAGCTCGTAAACAGGGGGCTTACTAATACACCTTGAGGTTTTGACTGCAATTGCTAGGTTAGGTAGGAAACTAAATAGAAAAACAGTTGCGCTGAAGGCTGTGATTCGACAAGGGACTGTTGCAGATAAACGCTTAGGTTTAATTGAAAAGGAATATATTTACAATTAAACACATCAATCAGAAGACTGGGGAATAATATGCAGATACAACAGGGGTCTGCCACGTCATTAGTTATTCTAGCACTGGTTCAAATATTGAAGAGTCTATGATTAATCCTCTTGAAATGGATACTGAAGAATTTATTGCAGTGGCCTTGCCACTGCAAGAAGCACAAGACAAGCAGATGTTTCCACATCTGGCGATATACCGTCTGCAGTTAGATAATGTCAGCAGTTACACAAGGATAATTACAACGATTTCAGGTGAATCGAGGCTTGCGCAGAAGGTGCCAAGATAACTTGATTCTGTTACGATATGGTTGCATTAAAATTCACACTGAGCTAAGTGAGTCAGGTCTTTGTGATAACTCGCAGTTCAGAAAAGAAAATGAGAGTGCAGTGAAAGATTCAAGATACGTGACTGTTTGAAAGAACCTTGAATGAGGACTTTACCTTATAACGGAGCGATGGAGAGCCTCGTCGAAATTTTACCAGGGATGGAGGGATGAGTTTAATAGGAATGCACAGGTAATGTGACTGGGTGGTCGAAAGATGACCACTTTGTTGGGGGTGGGTGGGGTCAGCTCAGTAAGGAGCATACAGGGGATGTGCGTTTGGTCTGCTACCGGTAAGGTTCTGAGGCTGAGGTCAGCTGTCTCTCGCCTTATATGACCTCGGAGGCTTGATTTCTTGCTCCTTCCAGAGGGCACTGGGATCTCAAGATGATGGTTCAGTCACCTTGTTTTCTACGCTGCAATTTTCCAAATCTTGGTGACCTCTGGCAACCCATGTTCGCCAGTTTTTATGGGGGATTCAGCCCTTTAGGGCAGATTTTGGCAGACTTCCATTTCCATTCGCTTTTATCTGAAAAGAGGTAATTCAAGCAGTCACCAGGTCTTTAAGAAAGGTAAACAGTTGCACCAAAAAGGAAAGCATGGAGAGAAATTTACATAGGGGCTGAGTTTCTCATGCCCTTCTTCAGCTCGTTATCAGCATGAAAACACTTTATTTAATTTGCAAGACAGTTTGGAGGTTTGGGTTTGCTTAGAAAGTGGTTTCCCACGTTACAACTCCCCCACAAAGTTGACAATTGGACCTTGAACTGGGTGGAAATGTCAACTGTAGATCCTGAGGCAATCTCAAGGCTAAAACGAAGACGGTCGATTTCATAAATGAGAGGCAGCCATCTTAAATCAAACTGTCTTTTACTCTTGTTAAGATCGTAGATACAATATGCGCAGCTGGAAAGTAAGTACTTCTTTGCTTATACATTGCATAAACTTTATAATGGCCAAAACAAGTAAAGATAGTTATTTCAATCTCTTCTCTTAAAGGTTTACAACACAAATACTGGAAGAGATATATTAATGATATGCAAACAAAAAATATATAGGAGAAAATGAGTATGTAATTGGTTGGGGTAACTAAACAAACTAACAAAAGACTCAGAGACTACACATATATTCTTAACATACTCCCCACCATAGGAGCTCCCAAGCTCCTATAAAAAAACAGAGTAAACACAATCAGATCTCATGGTATAAAAAATATAAACTATTGTTCACTGAGTTCACAATTACCCATAAGTAACCTTATTCACAAGGCTCTACTTCATAAATCAAGTAAAGTACGAGGCTTTATCACACGCCCTCTCTTAGATAACTTCACCTGATCAAGATTCTTAGATTCATCAGTGTTCTTAACAACAACATCCTTATTCTTATCTTGTATAGGACTCTCTATAGAAGTTTGAGCATTTCCACAAACATTATTTACATTATAGAAAATCTCTAAATCATGTAACTTTTGAATAGACCTGCACAACACACCCTTAGTAAGTTCGTACATGAACACATCTTACTATACCGTCCCTGCCAGGAAATAAATCAGTAACTATGCCCAAAGACCAACTCATTCCAGGAAACATTGTCTTCTCTTATCAAAACAACAGAACCTTTCTTCAGATTGCAATTAGGTTTAAAGCTCTTTACTGTAGGGGGTAAATTCCTTAAATAGTCATCACTCCACACTTTCCAAAATTTGTCGAGTTGTCTTTTCCAAACAATTTCTCTTTCATTTAAATCTGTAGCACTGATATTTCCATGTTCATCAGACACATGAGGCTGAAAACCTGCAATTCGACCAACCAGAAAGTGTGAGAGAGTCAAAGGATCAGTTACATCAGGCTCTTCATTTACATAAGTCAAAGGTCTAGAATTGATGCAAGCTTCTACTTCAAACAAAGTTGTTTCAGGTTCACATTTAGTTAAGCATTTATTGCCAAGATTTCCTTAGAGCAGACTTCACCGATCTTACAAGACGTTCCCACCAACCTCCCCACCATGGGGATCTGGGAGCAATGAATTTCCATTCAGGACTCAAAACACTAAAATATTGTTGAAGCTTATTTGCAACACTAATTAGGGTTTTAGTATTATCTGAGTATATCACAGATGGAAGACTCATCTGGCAGCAAATCTACGTATAGCTAACATACAATCAGGCACTGAAAGAGAATCTGTCAACTCCAAATGAACAGCCCATTTAACAGCACAAGTCAATAATAATATGTACAATTTCTTAAATGGAAGATCAACGGCAAACAAAGGGCCTGCACAATCTAAACCAGTTACGGCAAAGGGGAATGTATTGTTAACTCTCAGTTCCGTCAAAGGAGGGGAAGGCTGATCACATGTCCTAGAGTCAAATCTTTTGTAAGCAGCTCATTCTTTACAAACTCTTTTGGCCAGTCGCCTTAATCCAATAATTCAATAAAAGTTTCTGATGGTTGACATGAGAGCATGAATACCAGCATGCTTAAAAAATTTATGCTGAAACTTCACTATAAGCTTAGACATATGACAATTAGGAATTATAACGGGGTGCTTGCTGTCATAACTCATGTCAGAATATTGTAATCTACCCTTGATTCACAATAATCCATTGCAGTCAAGAAAAGGGTCAAGTTTCCTCAAGGAGGAACTCCTAGGGAGAGGTTTTCCTCAAGACAAAACACTTTTTCTTTCTCATAATATTCCCTTTTTACACAAATAAAAATCTTGTCCTTTGCATTACTTAACTCATTATAAGTAAGAAGACCTGAAAGTTTAGCACCATTAGGTTTGCAATTGTTAATGAATTTCATAACCAAGGCAGTAATGTTCATTACTTTGGTAAAATCACTCCATCTACTGAAGTCAAATAGAGAACTGACATCTTCATTAACAGTCATAATCACTCTTCTTCCCTTATATTCTTCATTGGGAAAAAGAAAATCATTTGCATCAACCTCAGTACTAGCATTGGCACACAAGTTTATGGAGGAAGTAGATAACCATTTGGGACCTTTAAACCATATGTCGTTTGAAATTAACTGTCACTAGTAACACCTCGGGTCATCAAATCAGCAGGATTATCTTTGCCAGGGCAATGGAACCAGTCACTAGGAGATGTTAATGTTTGAATCTCAACTACTCTATTGGCTACAAACGTTTTCCATTTAGTGGGATTACCCTTCATCTAAGACAGTGAGACTTTAGAATCTGTCCAGCAAACTAATTGGACACTATCGTTCAAGTGTGTAAAGCAGATTTCACAAACTTGATTAGACGAACACTTAATAAGGCTCCAAGTAGCTCCAGCCGATAGGTGCCACTGTAGTTATAGCAAAAACAAATGATACTTGAAAGTTCTCATCAGATTTAGGTATACACAGATACACACAGATACCATAACCTTTCTCTGATGCATCACTGAAGGCATGTACTTCTAAACCTTGTACAGAATTCAAAGATAAACCTGGAAAATAACATTTATTAACTTCAAAGTTTTTAACAACCTCAACACTATTAATCCATTCCTGGAACTTCAGTTGCGCATTGTGAGGTAAAATTTCATCCCAACCAAGTCCTAGACGCCATATCTCTTGAAACCATACTTTTGCATACATGGTGAAAGAACTTATAAAGCCAAGTGGATCAAATAATCTAGCAATCAAACTTAACAATTTTCTTTTAGTGCAATTAAACTCAAAATTATTACCTAAGTTGAGACCTTCAAATGAAAACACATCTTCTGAGGAATTCCAATACATTTCTAACAATTTTGTTACATCCTCAACCTCTGGTTCAAAGTACTGATAATGCTGGTTAATCAAAGAATCATTGTTAGTGTGCCACTTGGATAAAGTCATACCAGCATCTAATAATATACTTTGAGCTTCGCTAAACATTCTACTGGCTTCTTCAACTGTATCTACACCTGAGAGCCAATCATCTACATACAAATTCTCTTTAAGCTCTTGTACTGTAACTGAATTATTGTATGAATCTAAATGATGTTCAATAGCAGCATTCAGCAAAAATGGACTGCTGCTATTCCCAAAGGGCACTCCCACAAATCTCGTAACAAGCACTATATTACCACATTGCCACAAAAAACGATGCACATCCTGATCAAGGCATTGTACACCAACCTGCCAAAAGGCCTTTACAATGTCTGCTGTCAAAGCAATATTCCATCTTCTAAACTTTAATAAAACTTCAACATGATCAGGAATTAAAGAAAGACCAGATTCCACACAGTCATTTAAAGAAATACCATTAGATCCTTTTGCTGAAGCATCAAACACAGGCCTACCTTTGGGGAAATACTGTCTTTAATTACAGGTCTATGTGGCATATAATAAGTGGGATAAGAACTTCCCAATTCAGAAAAAGGGACCTCAACAATAATACTATCCTGCTCATAACTCATAAGTACTTTGTCATACTCCTTTTTCAGATCAGGATTTTTCTCAAATTTATGATTGAGTACAGCTAATCTCATCCTAACATTATTCTCATTATTAAGTAAACTCAGTTTAGCACCTTCATCTTTCCAAGGTAAAGCAACATCATACCTGCCATTAACATACTCATTTGTACTTTCAAAAATATCTAACACTGGATCTTTGGGAGGGTTATCCTTCTCTACATTAATACCAACACTTTTTGAACTCCAAAATTTAAGTAAATCAGAATCATTAACATTATTAGCTATATTAATACACAACAGTTGGTGAGATATACTCTCCTCATGAGCCCTCATACATGAGCCAGACAAAATATAACCAAACACTGATTCATGGGCCACTAAATCCTCAAATCTTACTATAGTATCTACTTTAATAAATCTCCAACAATAATCTACAACAATCAAAATATCTAAAGTGAGATCATGGTCATGACCATAGTCCCCTGCTAACTTTAAATGTGAAAAGGACTGAAAAATATCATCAGGTACCTTTTGATGTCTCAAAGGGGGACAAATGGATATTATCTCAACTGCAAGTATAGAAAGGTTATTACCCTGAGTGTCGATTAAATTCACATCATACACATTCTGTTCTCTCGTGTTTTTTGATTTTCCATCACCAAAGGCTGAATATGAAGTGTACTTAGATGTAACACACTTATTACAACAGCCTCAACACATTTTCCACCACCAGTAAGAACTTCAACTTTAGCTGTCTGGAGTACAGTACTCTTCAGTCTTTGGTCATGAGAAATGCCAACATGTTTAACAGTTCCAGTATTGATAGCATCACTTGATTGTACATTAGCCTGATCATTTAACTTACTATTGGTATTTTGTTTAATTGGAAATTTATTAGTTTCACAACTGGATTTACCATAATTACAAAATAACACATTATGAAACCCAGTACAATGAGTACATTTTATTTTTATTTTGCATTCTCTGGAAAGATGTTCCTTACGGAGACTTTTAAAACACAGTTCTAACTGATGAATTTTGAATTTACGATTATGGCTGTCTAACTGTAAATCTGCCAGTACTGTTCAGAAGTGTGGCACTTCTGACAAAACGCACACCGTGGTGGACCTTCCTCGGATGACGTCTGCAGGGCTAAAGCTGAACTAGCCTTTTTTCTCTCGGCCTCTTGCTGCACATTCTTCTCCATGGATAACTCATTAAAAGTTTCAGACCTTTCATGATGCTGGATCTCCTCTGAGGAAACTTCAGGATCCACTCTAAATCACTTTCATGGCCTGCACTTTCCCTGGACCATTCCAACCACATATCTTGTGGAAGTGGAGACAGGATGACTGGAGTTAACACCATGCCATACTGGTCACTGCTGATACCAAGGGCTTCTAAACTTCTCACATGCCTCAACAGCTGGTCTTGTAACTTCCAAAATAACTCGACATAAGCTCCCTAACCTCTGGGTGCAAAGGAAACGTTCAGTAAACCTTGGAACATGAGCAAATATTATTCTTTCTGGACGACCAAATCTTTCTTTCAACAGCTCACAGACTACATTATAGCCAGCAGAATTAAATACTAAACCTTGAATGACTGTCAGTGCTTCCCCCTTGAAGTAATGATTGCAAGTAACTATACTTGTTAATAACTGGCAGCTCACTCTGGTCAACTAACGCATCATATCTACCCCAAAAGGACTGCCACTCAGTCAAATCACCAGAATACTTGGGAAGTTCTAATCTGGGTAACTTCACTTCTGATTTATCTTTACTGGGAATAGATGCAGT
The DNA here is from genome assembly GCF_040412425.1 of Macrobrachium rosenbergii. Classification (NCBI taxonomy): domain Eukaryota; kingdom Metazoa; phylum Arthropoda; class Malacostraca; order Decapoda; family Palaemonidae; genus Macrobrachium; species Macrobrachium rosenbergii. Next base: position 564,699 of record NC_089756.1, on the reverse strand, counting down.
GTCAGTCTCAGTACTAACACCTTTCAAATGTTTGGCTGCTTCAGCCCTAACCTGTCTGGCACTCCTATGAAATCTATCGGTTTCATCTATGTCTGCCTCTAAATCAGCATGGTCTGTTTCTAATTCCACTGCTGCTTGAAGATCATCTAAAACTGCTAGTCTTTTGTCAAAAACACTAACTACATTCTCTAAGAGTTCGCTATCAGAAGTGTCGTCTCATAACAAATCCTGCAACTCATTAACAGACTGAGTCAACCAACCTTTGGCAGCCGAACGTCTCCTCAGTATTTCCTCTGTTGTTGCCACATCTACGTGTTTCACAGCTTAAACTTCTTAACCCTTTGATTACTGCTGGATCGTTTACGATACAATTCTTAAAACGACCGTCAATCCGGGTGTATCGTACAATATCGTTGCGTTGACCGCCGGCAGATTGAGAGAAGAGCTAGTGGGAGTGGGTTGCCAATTATTTCCAGCCAGAGACCTAGTATTTGACGGCTGTGGTAGTGGTATTATGTCAAGATGCAATAGGAATGAAAATTCAAAGGACGTAGATTATATTTTTGAATTTTTCAATAACGAATTTCTGGGACTGATTGTTGAAGAGATGGACAGTTATCAAAGATTCCTTGTTGATACACTTGGAGATGCAGCGCCAAAATATTCACGAAAGTTTACTCAGATTACTGTGGAGAAAATGATACGGTTCCAGTGCAATTATCATCATGTCACGTATAATCAAAGATTACAGTGTAGGACTATGTGTCGCTTCTTGTTTCTGACAGTACCACGCGCATGTAAATTACCGAAATTCTGTTGTAAGGGCGACAAATTGCGCCTCTCTTTCCTTGTGTTTCTCTTTTCAGATGTAGGCTACAGTAATCACGTCATGTATTTTACCTGTCTTTATTTCAGATTCTTTGTGTACCTCATCTTATGCATCATTGTACGGCCATTCTGCCGATATGTATATCTGCTTTTTATATGCCACGTAACAAATGTTGTAGCCTACGTATTTTTATGCTTGTCAGAAAACACAAATCGTGTATGGACGCAGCGGGGGGCTTTGGGTCGCCCGCTACCTTTCCGTCCGCTTTTTGTCTTATAAACACCTGTCGAGAATAATAAAGGAAAGAATCAGTCTTTCACTCCTGACTTTTCTTGAATCCTCAGATTAATATATTCATCATGTAAAAATATTCAAATTCATTACTATTCGTTATACAGATGTTGTTTATTTTTATTCAACTTATGCCATAGAAAGCTGCTTACATTGATACTGTCTCGTGTATTTATATATTTTCTGAATTTGTTATTTTTCTTATCTTCAACAAAAATAATTCAGTAAAAATAAAAGCTGAAATTCATCCGTATTATTATTTTATTTATTTTGTGTTTAATGTTCCTTTTCTTTCCATTGAATACGGAATATCATAAAAAATAACATTCGCCGCATGTCCTGGAAATCTGACAAATAAGGTATTGATGATTTATGACATTATAGAAGAAAACTAAAACAATATAACAATTACCATGGGGATCAATGAACATAGAAAAGGTGAAGGAAAAGAAAAATTATCTACAAAACCTTACAACTTCCTCACATCCTGCTTCTAAAACAATTACGCAAATTTCGATAATGGATACACATACACACACACACACACACACACACACATACATTTATATATATATATATATATATATATATATATATATATATCATATATATATATATATATATATATATATATATATAATATATATATATATATATCTATGATAAATCAATTTAAATTGAAGTCACCATTTCAGAATATCATAAAATCCAATAAAAGGTGAGTGAAAACCGAGACTTTGAACAAGTAATTCAGTAGTTTATTCTACATTTTCAGGTTGAACTTGAAAATGTAGAATAAACTTGAAAGTTCTTCTTCAAAGTCCCAGTTCTCACTCACATTCTTACGTGATTTTATGATATTCTGAAGCACGCATTCTTCAACAATATATATTGATATATATATATATATATATATATATATATATATATATATATATATATATATATATATATATATATATATATATATATATTTTATGTGTGTGTCCATGTATGTATTATATATATATATATATATATATATATATATATATATATATATATATATATATATATATATATATATATATATATATATATATATATATATATATATATATATATATATATATATATATATATATATATATATATATATATATATATATATATATATATATATATATATATATATATATATATATATATATATATATATATATATATATATATATATATATATATATATATATTGTTACATGTGAGGGTCTTGGTTGATCATGTATTATTCAATTTACGTAGTTTTCACGGCCCTGCAAACCAAGATTACACGTAACCTGCCACTTGAAGCCAAAAGTTAACCTCAAAGACAGTCGTTAATTAGCCAAAGGTCGCCAGTTAAGGGTAATTAACCTTAACAAAAATATTTGAGATGAATTTGATTATAAACGCAACGGTTCTTCCAAACATTCGGACGCGAGGCATACAAAAGCATCGAGATTTAACCTGATTTTGCTTACCCTAAATCCTAGGTATTTTACTGGAATAACGGGTTGAAGCTAACAATATAATAATTAGGCTTAATCTAGACTTCGTAAACACATATACACTAAGTGGTGGCTGAAGGAAGAAAACAAAGAAAGAGTTGAAATACAGAAAAGAGGTTAAAAGAATGGACGAAGTTTTGAACAGCACACGGACTTACCTTAATGACGAAGCGTTGGCGCGCATTTACAACGGACGTGGAAGTTCTTGTGTTTCTTGCTCCACCATTCACTAATAAAATAATAGACAAAGGGGGGGACAGGGCCACCTTCCAGACGTCTGCTCGAGACGGCTTGGTTCTCTCTGTCTTCCCTGACCGGCCTGGGTCAAAACAGGCCTACAGTCATGCCTTAGGCGTCTATGCTCTGTTAAAAACATTCGCCACGAGAGACAGGTAGAAAGGAAAAAGGACTTTAGGACCACCTATTCTTAAAGTTGAATATGGAAATTTCTCCTATAGGGGAAAATGGCTAAATGCTACCTATCCTTTCAAACGGACGTTAAAGTTTGAACTGAAGACGCTCCTAGCGTGGGACAAAGCAATTTCCCTGTCTTGAGTCAGGCTGATACTACTATCCCTAAATGTTCGAGGGGCGAACAGCGTAAATATTTATAAAAGCTCCCCCTTTAAGAGGGCCTTCACTCCCTTTTCGGGCGTGAAGGTCTATACTAAACAAGCTGTTCGCCTCTCGTAGGTTACTCTCCTTCCCCTGAGCAGATTAGTCCTGGTTAGCCTACCTAGCTACAGAACTACCTAACCCTAGATAGGATATGAGCTATAATCACTACTTAACCTAATTCTAATAGTACTAGAAGGTGCTCACGGTTATTATAGGCTACCTCCTACAATCATGATGTGTTTTAGACCTAGCCTAGTGGTACATTCTATGATATTCCCTAGCCTAACCTATCCTAACCCGACCGTAGCACCAACATAAGAGTTAATGTTCTAACTAAATCACAACTTGGTTTATGTTTAATACAATTAATAATTACTAGTTAATTCATGAGGTTGCCTCATATGATAAATGGGTGCCTAACTGAGGTCTTAGGCCATGCGTGTCACGAGCATCGTGGCTCGTTTCACAATAGTTAAGATTACTGAAATTAGTTAGGCTACTTACATGATTACTGCGGCTCGGTGGTAAGTGGAAAGAACAAGGCTACTAAATTGATGTACCGTACTTTAAGGCGGCCTAGGCTAGGTACAAATAAAAGGAAGAGATCACACTGGCTACCTTCTCTGGGCAAGGGGCCAGGATCACTCTTAGATGTTAGGGCACTGTGCCGAGAGGGCACTAGTGCCAGGATGAGCTTATAGCTTCGCAACTACTGGGCTCTCTTCCGCCCCTTCTTCTTCTTCTTCGGGTTCCTCCAAGGCCTATCAGTAGCTGGCCTAGCAGGTGATGAGAGCACCGACTCCGGGGACAGGCCAGAAGGGCTAGCGGGCGCGAAGTCAGGGGCAACTGCAAAAGCTGCGGGAGGACTCCCTACTCCAGCTGCTGCGACAACCGGAGCAAGAGCGATCTCGACTTCTGCGTCCGAGGATGCCAGTTCCTGGTCTTCCAAGGAAGGGGTACCATTTCGATCCTCCAGGGGTTCATCCCCTGGAGTCAAGTTTTGCAAAGAAGAAGGTTCGAGTGCTGGAGGCTCTCCAGTCGCGATGATCAACTGCATGGGGAATCCTAAATCTCCCGGAGGAGGATTCACCTCATGATTTAGACCCGGCATGGGGGCCTTTTCCACTGGTAGCTCAACGTCCGTGGCGGACGGAGTCTGGCACTGCTCAGTGCTCGCAAGTGGCACTGGCAGCAGTTGAGGGTCAGGCATGCCTGACAAGGGGTCCGGAGGTGCAATACCTCTCGGACGACTTGGGTTTGGCTGTGGCAGAGATTCCTGCCCCAGCAGGAGATCGTAGCCTCTCCTAGAGTTTTGTTCGGGGGCGTCCGCTGGGCGTTGCTTGCTTGGGCAGCCCTCCCAATTTGTGGAGTGGTCTGCCCGCTTGCACGTCCTGCAGCGGTACTGCTCCTCCTGAATCTCTCTTCGCGGAGGGGGAGGACCTCTTGGTGGGCCAGCCCTTCGCGATTGGAGAGGGCTAGGCCTGAAATAGGTTTGGTTTATGCCCCCTCCGCGGACCACTTTGGTGGGCGGAAGGTGGAGGTTTGTCATTATTGGGAGTTATAACTGGGGCCTCCGTGGAGGAGGTAACGTGGCTGCGGAGTGGCGTTGGTGACGGGCTTCCGCAGAGAAGATCCCGACCCAACAAGAAGACCACTCCGGGCCGAATTCCACCTACCACGCCAAGGCGGTGGGGTATCGTGCCCCAAGGTGTCATTACCTGGAGTTGGACCGTAGGAACGGTAATGGTGTGGCCCTCTATCCACTTCATTTCCCACCGGGTTTCTTCACAACCATGGCACCGGCTGGCACTTGGGCCCTAGTGATCAGGCTAATGTCTGCCACAGTGTCTACTGTGACCGGAAGGGTCACGGGCAGGCTAGTGCTCTGAAGAGGGGCCACCGAGATGAACTGGGTTTCCAGTCTCTCGGGGTAAAGGATCCGGTGCGGACCAGCAGCAGAAAATGAAGTGCTGATTAGGTTGACAAATTTGGTGGTGGGGACATGATGTGGACAGGCCGGAGATCCAGCATTGTAGTGGCTAGCAGCCCCACAGGATTTGCACGGGCCTTTTGGATGGGCTCGGTGGCCTGCAGTAACTGTTGGAGGAGAGGGCTGAGCGGATGAATCGGGAGCGGAGTTCTGGCTGGTAGGGTTAGGCTGCTTATTAGTGCCGAGTTTGTATCGGCATTCAGCTTCAGCGTGGCCCCCCTTCTTGCAATAGTTGCACAGGGTCTTGCTAGGCAGTCCATTCTTCGGGCGAGTGGAGTTTGAGAGGTAGGCCGGAGGGATGATTCGCTTCTGAGAGGTGCTATGCGACTGATTGAAAGTTTCCCACGAATCAGCCATGCGACAAGCTTCCATAAGTGTGGAGGGCTGTTTATCGTTAAGATATACCGCAAGGGGCCCTGGCACACATTGGAAGAGGTCTTCTAGCATGGTCCGATTGAAGAGATCCTCAAACGTCGTGCAGGCCAAGGAGTCGAACCAGCGCGTACCGGACTGGGTTTTGTGACATGCCCATTCCGTCCAAGACCAGCCGACTTCCTTGGCAAGACCTCGGAACCGTTGTCTCCATTTTTCTGGGGTTATCTCGTAGGCCTTGGTAATGACTCTACGAACTTCCGCCATGTTGCCTCTCTGGCTCTTCTCCAGTGAGCGAAGCGCTGCCTTGGCTTTTCCCTCCATATGCTTGGCTAGTATTAAGGCTCTCTCCGTCTCCGTGGTGCTGTAGTTATCGAAAAGAGCCTCGATCTCCTCCAGCCATGCTTCTGGCTCGTCCTCAGTCCACTTGGGGACTAGGGAATTGATGCTCGAAATTGGAGTGTTTGATGCAGCAGGTGTAGGACTGGAGGCTTGATGGCTAGCCATAGCTTCGGCATTCTCCATTTTCGCTCTCTCAAGCTCGAGCTCCTTCTCCTTTAGGGCTAACTCAGTTTCCTTGCAGGCTAACTCATGCTGTCTCCTTCTTTCTTCTCTTTCCTCTTCATATTGCCTTTGCTCGGCTTCATACTTCCTCTGCTCGAGTCTTTCTTCCTTCTCCCGCTTGGCCAAGTCGTCCACTTGCTCCTTAACCCAGGTGGTAAGTTCCGAGCCGGTGAGACCTGCCGCCGTCCCCAGCCCCAGGAAAGTTTTATAATGCTCTGCTGCCATGGTTCTGGTGGGGAAGGGCGTCTAACCGGGTCGACTGGGCGTACTTGGGCAGCGAGGAAGTGTCTCTTCAATGACGTGGCACCCTTTCAAAAGGTGGCACTGTAGTTTGGGTGTGCCGTGTACAGGTCACACTGGTGGCACTCAGTATCCCTAGGCACTGGTGCAGGTTAGGTCCCAGAAGAACTTTCTCTTCTGTGTTCCCTTTGTTTTTGTTTTATTTATTTTTCTGGATGTTGCTTGGTGGCACTTATGGTGCCAATGTGTTCCTAGGGACCCTCTACTGGAGTCCAACTAGGCTATATGGGAGGAAAGGCACTCTACACCCCCTGCAGAGTGCAACAATCGAATGAGAGAGAAAGGGAAGGTAAAAGAGAGAGAGAGAGAGAGAGAGAGAGAGAGAGAGAGAGAGAGAGAGAGAGAGAAGTAAGCTATTCAAGTGATGACAGTGCTGCAAATTATTGGCACTGTGGAATAAAGTGAATTTGGGTTTTTTTTTTTTTTTCTTTAAGGCTCCTCGTGAGTGGCTGGTCCCAGTACCGGCCCAGTGCTGGCCCCTTCTTCTTTCAGAGGGTGAAAACTACTGTTTGCTTCGGTCTGGATAGCAGGCCTCACTCGTGACCGACAGTTTATCACTGTATCGTAATTACTCTTAACTTGTCCTCATCTATTGTGGGACAGAGGTGTTTCTTTTATTTGGTTTATTGTATTCGAATTAATTAGCCTAGTGTCGGCCGTTCTTTCTTTGAAGAGGGTCACGTACACTTAGGTTAGGAATGCTTACTTGAATGACGAGAGAGAGAGAGAGAGAGAGAGAGAGAGAGAGAGAGAGAGAGAGAGAGAGAGAGAGAGAGAGAGAGAGAGAGAGAGAGAGAGATTTCAATCAGCGAATTTCTTGCTGCTTGAGAACATGTAAACAAAGATTTTATACATGCACAATGGCATGGATCTTAATAAAATGATATAGATGCGTCGTCTTGGCTTCCTTAGGGATTACTTTATTATCTTAATTTTCCTGGGAGCCGACGTCACAAAAGTTTATCGTAAAAATTTAAATTTTCTTTATATGATTTTTATAGCAGGTATCTGTATAAGAACTTGTTATTACTCCTAACTAAGGCCTATCTTTCCCTGCCTAAATTATCTTTTGGTTTTTTCCTAGCTAAGATATTAGGAGGTGGGTTCGCTACGAAAGGAAAAAAAAAAATGACCCAAGAGTGGCTCGGGCAGAGTCTGGTCACAACAGCGGATGACAATAACAAGGTCTTAAGATGGCGGAAAAGTCCCGTTAGGCCTAAATTTCAAAACAACCTCGGGCGGCGAAGGAACACCAAAATGGCCGTTCTCTCACAAACAGTTCGAACAATTTCAAAACAACCGCGCGAACACGGCGGAGGAATCCAAGATGGCGGGTATTTTCTTTTTCAAACAAATTCAAAAACAACGCAACAAATGCAGGTATCCAGATTTTACTTTAAATATACCAATCATGCATAGCGTTTTACGTTACGGATGGAAAACTAAATTACCAAACAACTTTGTCTTTTGTTATCGTATTCTCACCCGGACATTAAACAAAAGAATGAAAAGAGAAATGCTAGCCTGCCTGCGTAAATTTACGTTGTTGAACGGTACCTTTATTGTAAAATTACTATTTCAGTTCGTTTGCTACTTCACTGACACGGTTTTTGAATGATTCCCGCTATATGCAAACAATAACGATCGGAATTGCCGACGCGATTAGTATATTACTTTGTGTACATGAAACGGGCTCCGCGATTCGGCCTTAGTAACACGGTAAAATGCACAAATTGTGATTCTCTGCTCTCGAGTCGCACCCTTTCCTACCTACGCTAATTCTCGCTACACTTGTTATTATAACTATTCTCTTTACTGCTTATTATTATGCCTGGTTCCTTGTTTGGAAGAATGAAATGGAATTCAATATCTGACTTTTATCTTTGGAATTAATGTAATTTTAATTTCCTTTTCTCCAGATTCTTTCTCTAAAATGTACTTTAGATTCTACGCAAGGTCGCCAATGTTACGTGTGAGGGTCTTGGTTGATCATGTATTATTCAATTTACGTAGTTTTCACGGCCCTGCAAACCAAGATTACACGTAACCTGCCACTTGAAGCCAAAAGTTAACCTCAAAGACAGTCGTTAATTAGCCAAAGGTCGCCAGTTAAGGGTAATTAACCTTAACAAAAATATTTGAGATGAATTTGATTTTAAACGCAACGGTTCTTCCAAACATTCGGACGAGAGGCATACAAAAGCATCGAGATTTAACCTGATTTTGCTTTCCCTAAATCCTAGGTATTTTACTGGAATAACGGGGTTGAAGCTAACAATATAATAATTAGGCTTAATCTAGACTTCGTAAACACATATACACTAAGTGGTGGCTGAAGGAAGAAAACAAAGAAAGAGTTGAAATACAGAAAACAAAGGATAAAAGAATGGACGAAGTTTTGAACAGCACACGACTTTACCTTAATGACGAACGTTGGCGCGCATTTACAACGACGTGGAGTTCTTGTGTTTTTTCTTCCACCATTCACTAATAAAATAATAGACAAAGAAAGGGACAGGGCCACCTTCCAGACGTCTGCTCGAGACGGCGGCTAGTTTCTCTCTCTGTAGTTCCCTGACCGGCCTGGGTCAAAACAGGCCTACAGTCATGCCTTAGGCGTTCTTGCTCTGTTAAAAACATTCGCCACGAGAGACAGGTAGAAAGGAAAAAAGGACTTTAGGACCACCTATTCTTAAAGTTGAATATGGAAATTTTCCTATAGGGAAAAATGGCTAAATGCTACCTATCCTTTTCAACGGACGTTAAAGTTTGAACTGAAGACGCTCCTAGCGTGGGACAAAGCAATTTCCCTGTCTTGATCAGGCTGATATTTTTATCCCTAAATGTTCGAGGGCGAACAGCGTAAATATTTATAAAAATATATATATATATATATATATATATATATATATATATATATATATATATATATATATATATATATATATATATATATATATATATATATATATATATATATATATATATATATATATATATATATATATATATATATATATATATATATATATATATATATATATATATATATATATATATATATATATATATATATATATATATATATATATATATATATATATATATATATATATATATATATATATATATATATATATATATATATATATATATATATATATATATATATATATATATATATATATATATATATATATATATATATATATATATATATATATATATATATATATATATATATATATATATATATATATATATATATATATATATATATATATATATATATATATATATATATATATATACATGAGGTATGTTCAATAATTAATGAGAAAATGTCAGGCGAGACACTAAATATGATTTGATCAAAATACTACTTCATGGTGAAGTACACATACATATATTCTATAAAATGACAAACTGGCAACTTTCTATATTTGTAGGTCTGAGTGCAGCGGTGAGCGTGGTGGAACCAATCTGATCCGGTTTGCCGATCTGTGAACACTTGTCAAAATGCAGGGAAACATGGAACAACGTTACGCCATCAAATTTTGTGTTAAACTTAAGAAAACCAAACAAGAAGCTAATGGAATGTTAAAGGAGGCCTATGGCGATAAACAGATGAGCCAAGCAAGTTTCTGTCAGTAGTTTAACAGATTTTCTGATGGAAATGAACAGGTTGTGGATGAACCCAGATCTGGAGCACCGAAAAATTCACGCAAGGAGGAAAACATTGAGGAAGTGCAAAGATTAGTGATGCAAGACCGTTGATATCTGTGAGGATGCTATCTGAAGCTGTTGGTATTAGTATTGGCACAGTAGAGACAGTTCTGAGCGAAGATCTGAAGCTCCACAAAGTCTGTGCCAAGTTCGTGCCAAAGACCCTCTCCGATGACCAGAGGCAGTTTCGTGTGGAATGTTGCACTGACATTCTGAAATGATAGAGGCTGATTCAGGTTTCCTGAATAAAGTAGTGACTTGCGATGAGAGTTGGGTGTTCACCTACGACCCTGAGAGCAAACATCAGAGTGCTCAATGGAAGCACACGACCTCCCCAAGACCCAAAAAGGCAAAGATGAGCAGGTTGCAAGAGAAGGCCATGGTTATTCCTTTCTTTGACTCCCAGGGGCTCATTCACATTGAATGGGTTCCTCAGGAACAAACCATCAATAAGGAATATTACCTTACTGTTCTGAAAAGGTTCAGGGAGAAGAAGAGGAAGAAGCAATGGAGGAGTGGTCAGTGGTGGTTCCACCAGGCCAATGCCCCATGCCACAAGTCAACGCTGGTGACCACCTGGATGGCCAACAGGGGAATGAAAGTGGTACAACACCCACCTTACAGCCCTGACCTAGCCCCTTGCGACTTCTTCCTGTTCCCACGCATGAAAGACAGCCTCAGGGGAACCAGATTCCAGTCAACAGAGGAGCTGGAAGAGGCATCAGAAAGTTACCTGAAGGGACTACAGAAAAAGGACTTTGAGGAGGTCATCCAGAATTGGGAGAGACGCATGCAGAAGTGTGTAGCTGTGAGAGGCAATTATTTTGAAGTAGACAAAGTTGTGTTTTATGAAAATAAATAGTGTCTCTCCTGACATTTTCTCATTACTTATTGAACATATAATATATATATATATATATATATATATATATATATATATATATATATATATATATATATATATATATATATATATATATATATATATATATATATATATTAATATATATATATATATATATATATATATATATATATATATATATATATATATATATATATATATATATATATATATATATATATATATATATATATATATATATATATATATATATATATATATATTATATATATATATATATATATATATATATATATATATATATATATATATATATATATATATATATATATATATATATATATATATATATATATATATATATATATATATATAATATATATATATATATATATATATATATATATATATATATATATATATATATATATATATATATATATATATATTTTAAAGGACACATATATGCATTTCATAGCTTCAATGCTTTAAGATGTTATCGTGGAAGGTTCGGAGTGAGAGCGAACTGGGTCGAGATATTCGATTTTGTGATTGCTGAAACAGTGCATAGTTTGATTCCTTCAGCTCTTTAAAGCTCAGCAATATTGGAGATCAGGTGATCTCCGAGCGCTATGTATATTTGTGAGTACGCTAGTTTGAATTTGATCTAGATTATGCCAAAAATCTGCCCTAAAAGTGAGTTTGATCGTTCATTAACGTGATAGAACTGCAGCTATACAGTCATAACTTTGAAGTGGTTCCAGGCTTTGAAAATCGGCAGATAAGGTAGAGTCTCAAATCTCTGTTTTTTATGGGAGAAAATTGAACTTGTGATTTTTACCATGACTTTCTAATCATTATGAACTTATGAACTGGTGTGGGAAATTTAATATGAATATTCATACCTCTTTTATATTATTATTTTGTTATGTTACATTTGCCATATCTTGGCTATACATTTTACACTTTCCATTATTGTGTTTTGTATTTCATGTATTTTTGGGAGTTTTCTATCATATTTAATTCTTTCGACAGATGTCTGTGGACTTGTGGAAATAGCTGGGTGGTTTGATAAAGAGGACATATGCAAGTCATTTGCAATGTCAGTCTTTTATGTGGTAGACTTTTTGACATGACGTTTAGTTGTTGATTTGGGAGTATGTGAGATTTTGTGTATTTCCAGGCTATTAGCCATAATGAGACTTCTTTAGTCAGAAGTGCTTCGTAATTTAGAGTTTAGTTATCTGACTCGATAATTCATTTATTATGCATTTTAATCTTTGCTTTGTTTTATTCATTTCTTGTTGGGTTATTTGAATAATAAACCTATTTTTGTAGGAAATACTGTGTTTCCTTTGGATGGTCCATTTAGTTGCTTTGAGAGAATGAGTGAGGTCAGGTGTTACCATTGTCTTGTGTATGTCCAGGTTAATTTTAAGGCGTTACCATTGTCTTGTGGATGTCCATTAATGATGTGTGTATTTAAGGCCCAACCCTGTTTAGTGTGAGGACGCTCTCTGAAGTGTAGAGGCACTAAAACTGAGTGAAGTGTAGTGAAAAGACGCTCTTTGAAACTCAATGAGTCGCAAAAACAAGTAGTGTTGAGTAAGGACGCTCTCTGGAGTGAAAAGAGGCATTATTGGAAAGTGTTGTGAAGGGCCACAACATTGAGTGTGTAGTAAATCATTGATATGTGGACAGTGTGTTACGTTTTTTTTATTTTTGGTGATTGATGGTTAGTTTTTATAAATCATTAATCATATACTGTTATGTCCCTGTTCTTTGTTTATGCCAATGGTCCACATTAATTCTTTCTTTACATAGCTTAGATAGGTCACGGGCTCACGGGTCTGTAGCACAGCACAGCCGTTTTTTAGGCGCTACAGGCTGGTGTATGAGTGGTGACCTAGACTAAGTTAAGGTTAATCTATTAAGGTTTTGGTCCTTATTTTTGTTTAACTGATATTTGCGTTTTCAGAATAATTTAGCCAGGTCTGTAGCACAGCACGGCCGTTTTTTAGGCGCTAAGGGCTGATGTATGAGTGGTGACCTTGGTCGAGGTAACACTAGCCCCATTGTGGTCGATTTATATTTTTGTTGTCAGTTATCTAGTTTTAGTCTAATATTAGGTTAGTCTTGTTAACATTGGTGCTCTGCTAACCTGTGCCCACCACTCCACTTGTGAGTTCATGGGGATATTACCATATTTCTTCGTATGTTGATACTGATGTTATTTTTGGGGTGGTCACTATAAATTATTTACTTGTATTAGCTTTAAGTCTTAGTATTAAGGCTAAGATTTGATATCTATTGACTGTATTGAAAGTGGTACGAAATTTTTTTGCCACTATCTCTAATCTATTTTTTGCCGGCAATGTGATACAGTATTTTTAATCACTTTTTGAGTTTTGTCATTAGACTTTAATTTTTCTTATTGTCCCTGTTTTATTTCATATAGATTGAATTGCTATGTTTTCTTTTGATATTAGCATTTTAATATATTTCTTTAAATTATGAGTTAAGTTCAATACTTTGTAAAAAATTTTCTTGTGGAAAATTTTTTTGTTGGGTGAGGAGGTGTCAACAAGCAGTATGTGTTAAATTTAACATAAATTAATTTGTTTTGAATAAGCCACTTTGGCAGTAATTATTTTTTTGGAACGTAATGACCCTGTTTCCTCCTCCCCGACATTTCTGACTTGTTGTATAGTTTTAATTACAATGAGCTTGTTTTATTTTCACGTGTGGTGTTGGCCGGAGCTGTATTCAGCGCTGTCTCGCCAGGTCTGGGGGAGTCGTTTTCTGGACCATTAACATTGTGAGGGCTTGATTTATTTTGAATTATCACCGGATTACGAGATCTTCCTTTCTCCTGTTGCTGCTGCTGACCTCCTTCGAGAGATTGATTATTCTTCAGTCTGCGCCCTTGGTTCAGTTATTCTGCCAAGGGGACCTCTCTGCCAACTGGTAAGGTGTGATTACCTGTCGGACGGCCGTGTCCATTGATCGTCTTGCGACGTAAAAGTGATTCTTTCTTCAGTCTGCGCCCTCGGCCCAGTTATTTTTGCCAAGGGGACCTCTCTTACGTTTGGTAAGGTCTCAAGAATATATATTATTCCCCTCGACCCATGATCTGAAGGCTGCGTTAGTCACTACTACTGTTTAGAGCTCACTTAAGGGAAGCAGTTTTTTTTTTATAAATGTTTAGTGTGTAATAAGTTAGGTTATTCTGACTTTTCGACATTCTATTACTTTCAGGGCCCTCTCTTTAAAGTGTAATTGCATAGTCTATCTTAATTTGGTGTAAGTGTGTTTGTTATCCGATGTTTTCAGTGTGTGGTTGATTTTTGTGTTTATTTAATGTATTTTGTAAGAGGCTCAGTGGTCATTTCTTTCTAAAAGTTTGTATTAAATATTAAGGTTTTATTTTCAGTTTTTCTTTATCCTCCTTGATTCCATTTCTGTACACTCTGTTGCGGTCATTCCCACCTATTGTGGACTTGGTCGTTAGTGACTTTATTCGTATTTTAAGATACTTGTGTATGTTTGATGGGCGTGGGCCCATAACAATATATATATATATACAGGAAAGGGCACCAGAAAGAAGGAAGGAGGCGTGTTGCAGCAAATATTTCATCATTTATTTGACAGCGTTTTGAGGCCAAGCCTCATCATCAGGCTGAAATATACAAACATTAAATAATATAAAATCGACTCGACTAGCTAATTATAAAAGTTAATTTATTTAAAAAGAAACTAAAAAACTAGAAGGGAAATGCTAAGTACCTCTCAAGGAATAGGAGGGAAGACGAGTGACAGCCAGTCACAAGATGTGCAGGTTATAAAAGTCAACTCCATCCGAACAGAGAAGAGAAGAGAAGAGAAGAGAAGAGAAGAGAAGAGAAGAGAAGAGAGGGTGGAGGTCGTTTGACTGTTTCACTTTTTTGGAACTCCTTGTTTCATCAAAAGTGATTCATAGAAGGCAAGCTGTTGAGGAGAGGAGGCCTAGTAAGAATTTTGAATTGCTCACATTGGATGTTAAATTTACATTTCTAGGTATGGTTCCGAATATTCGAGTATTGTGGAGACGCCAATCGAACTCCAGTGCGACAGACAACAGTTCACACCCTGTGGCAATCAGTGCGAACTTTAAGGAGCCAACGACTCTGAGGATCCTACATATTTTCCCTGATGACATCGGGAACAAGTAAATAAATAATAGACCGCATTTGATGCCAACAGGGGATCGAGTTTATATTTATAATAGGCCCGATTGTCAGGGGATTTGTCGTTATTAGTTGGCATTTGAGGGCAGGGGCATGCTGATGTATTAGTTGTTTCATTTTGTTAATTAAAGAAAGAATCATTTTGAATAAAAGGAAGACTGGCATAAAATGGTTTCCTAGGAACAGTAGGGAAGTTAACTTTGGGTATAATTCTACCATTAAGGAACTTATTCAAATGTTTAAAAAACAGTTTGTTTGGAAAATAATTGTCTAAAAAATATTTGAGTAAAAACATAACTTTCTTATGAAAATCCGCCCACCCCGACGTTAAAGTAAAGGCCGTGTGGAAGAGGGCATTAGGAGAATTTAATTTAATTTAAAATTAAAACAACAACAACTATGAAAATTGGTACCTAAACACGTAAATGTCCTTTTCCTAAAAACAGATGTAAAAAACCCTTCAATGTTACGAGAAACCCCAACAGCTAAAAATGCCAATCTCTTTTCCTTTTCAGAATCAAGAGTAAATTTTGTTACGATGAGCATTATTGGCAAACTGTAGGAAAGCATCTGCTTGATCTTTGGTTCTGAATAAAACGAAGGTATCTTCCACGTAATGACTGTAAAGAGTGGGTGATAGGCCACAGGGCAATTGTCCAGCAATTGTTCCTTAAAACAACACACATATATATATATATATATATATATATATATATATATATATATATATATATATATATATATATATATATATATATATATATATATATATATATATATATATATAACCCAGTTATATATATATAATATATATATATAACAAAACAATATTCTAAAATTATCTCAACTGAAGCCATGAAATAGAATATCCCCATCAGTAAAAATCTTAGTTAAACTAACCCGGATAGTTTCTTCCACAGGGACGTTGGTAAATAGAGACCCAACGCCCAAACTTATCATAAAAAGGTCAAAATCTTGAGCCAGTATTATTTCCTTAAACTCTTGGGAATTTCTTACCGTATGGTTATTAAAAGAAAACTCATTTAGAAGAGGTACTAAAAATTTTGCTAGTTTATAGCTGGGGGGGGGGTTATCGCATGATGTTAATATTGGTCTGGTGGGAACTCCATCTTTGTGGACTTTTGGCAAAACATATAAAACGCCATAGGAACCACCAGTACTCCATAAAGATTGATATATGTCATTTGAGATAATTTTTTTATCTAATAAAGACTTTAAAAACCTGTTAATTTTGTCTTCATTTCTAAAAATAGTATTATCATTTAAAATGTTTTCTACCTTGTGAATATATTCATTCTTATATATATATATATATATATATATACATATATATATATATATGATATATATATATATATATATTTTTATCCCATGTAGAATGACGGTAGAAGGTTCAGTAACCAAGCTTTCACGTTTTTTAACGCATCGTTGTGTCCCGACGATGCGTTAATAAACGTGGAAGCGCTTGGTACTGAACTTCTTATCTTGTCATTTTCCTATGTCTGCTTAAAATGAAGTCACGTGCATCTACTGTGATTTTTTAAATATATATATATATATATATATATATATATATATATATATATATATATATATATATATATATATATATATATATAATATATATATATATATATGATATATATACCTGTGGATATATATATATATTATATATATATATATATATATATATATATATATATATATATATATATATATATATATATTATATATATATTACAGTATATATATATATATATATATATATATATATATATATATATATATATATATATATATATATATATCATATATATATATATATATATATATATATATATATATATATATATATATATATATATATATATGTATATAATATATATATATATATATATATATATATATATATATATATATATATATATATATATATATATATATATATATATATATATTTTTCATGATGTTGCCTTGTAATACGTATATCCTCCTATAATTTTGACATATTGAATTTTTTCATGTGTTATGTTTAATGATAATGGTTGTTGAAGTGTCATATTTAGTTTGACATCAGATCTCAAAAGTACTAATGATTATTTGATAGCGTAATTTAGAATTGTTGTTATAATTTTAATAGTAACGTAATTTAGAACGAATATCTTTCTTGGTAAAAGCGTAGTATTTGAACACGTGTGTGTGTGTGTCCAGCAGAGACTTGTTTCATTTCAACTGTCATCAGTTGAGATAAGAGGGAACGCTTTGTTTTGGGTTAGTGATGACAGATTTGGGAAACAAACGCCGATTCGTCCCATACGGCTCAAGACGAGTGATTTCATGTTGTTGCATGCGTTGTTTGAGTCACGTACACCACTTTGAGAGAAAAAATACGTTTCTTGTTCAGTTACGCCATGTTTTGTAAGATTGCGTTCAAAACGTTTTGCTGGGATGACGTAATTTTCCTTCTAGAAGCTTCTCCATTGTATCTCACACCCAAAATGCTTTAAAGACGTCACTTCCCTGCTTCTAGAACTTTTGTATCTCGTACCCAAAATGCTTTAATGACATCATGTAATTGTTTCACGTATTACTGGAATCCTAAAATCTATTTCATTCTAATTTCTGAGACCAGTCGAATGGGTTCCCTCCTCTCTCTCTCTCTCTCGTTCTTAGAAAGAGATTATTTTAATGTAGTGTTTTGTGGTCACATATTAACATTAACTTTTGAGGTCTGAATTTAGCAAAGTTATTTAGTTGTAACGGCGCCTGGTAAAAAAGTGTGTATTGTGTAACGCAGCTGCAGCAAGTGATTTACAGAGGTTTTCACAAGTTGTGTAAGGTAACGTGAATTTTACTTATTAATACCATGGTATGATAAGTTAGGAAATTTTGAACAAGTGAAATCATTATTGATAAATCTTATGTGTATTTTTGTGTGTTTTTCTATTTACAATCTCTTTATATTTTCACATTTTTTATGTTTGTGATGTAACATTTATTTACATAGCATTTTAAATATTTCTTGGTATAATTTAACATTGCATACGTAATTTAACATTGCATAATTGATTTAATACTTCATTTATTTAAGATTTTCTTTTTAAATCTTGAGTAATTCTTGATAGTTTAAATTTTGCTTGATTAATTTAAATTCCTGATAAAGTTTCTGTGAATTAGTTTTGTTTCATAATATAATTCAAGAATTGATTAAGTG
Source organism: Macrobrachium rosenbergii (assembly GCF_040412425.1). Taxonomy (NCBI): domain Eukaryota; kingdom Metazoa; phylum Arthropoda; class Malacostraca; order Decapoda; family Palaemonidae; genus Macrobrachium; species Macrobrachium rosenbergii. The sequence continues at coordinate 546,157 of NC_089756.1, read as the reverse complement.
TTGTGTTACTTTCAAGTAATAATAAATTTTTCAGATTGTGAATTCTAATTAATTGTGAAATCTAGTTATAAACTTTGGATTTAAATATAAATTTTTGTATTTAATATTTTTAGAAAAACAGTGTTTCATTTGTTGATCACCAGTGAATAGGATTGATTGTGTGTGCATAAGGCAAAGTGATAAACATGTTTTGTTCTTTAGTTTTGCTAAAGTGAATTAAGACCAGGGAAACAGTTAGAGTTTTTTGATGGAGTGATGCCCTTTTACTCTAGAAGATTTCTAGTTTAAATTTTGATACCTCACACATATTCTGATAGACTTAGTTTGATTTTTCAAGTGATTGATAAATAAGTTTTTTCTTAAGGGATCACTGTTACCTTTAGAGTACTCAGTCGTAATAATTAATGTTATGAGAGTTCAGGTATCTGGCTGAAGTGAGGTATATTTTTGAATCTTGAGATTAGTTGTGTAATAACCAGGTACTTGATACGCATCGTGACATTATATTGTTTGGTGCCCAGAGACCCGTGGAACAAAACAAAATATCACTCTGGTTTATGGTTTATACTGGTGGTGTTAGGGATATATTTTGATAGGAGAGTGACCACATAGTTATTTTTTGCTTTGTATTGTGAATTATTTAGTTGAGTAACTTAGAGAATATGGTTCTGTTCAATGTTCAGAGGTTTTTAGCAGCTCCTTCCATCCAAGAGTTATCTGAATCCAACCTGGCTAAGGCACAGTGGATTGCTTTAGCAGTGGCATGTGGGGGTAATGTGTCTAGTGGTATGATTAAGGCACAAATCAAATATATTGCAATCCAAACATTGATGGACTCTGGTAAAGTAGATGAAGAGTTAGGAGAGGCGCAAGAATTGTTGAATGCAGCTGAGGCAGAATTTACAGATAAACATGAGCAAAAGAAAGAGAAAAGTGATGCAGAAGCAGAGATTAGACGTATAGAAGCAGAAGAAAATTTGATTAAGCTGAAGATACAGGCAGAAAGAGAAAGAGAAGATAGAGAGAAAAGAGACAGAAAGGAAAGAGAAGAAGAAAAAGCAGCAGAAGAAGAATGAGAAAGAGCAAGACATGAAAGTGAGATGGAGTTAATAAAAGCTCGATCCACATTATCTGTAACACCATCTAACCCTACTCAAGGTAATTCAGACCCTGTATTTGATGTAGTAAGAGTGCAGAAATTAATTCCAAAATTTACAGAAGAAGCTCCAGATGAGTTTTTTGATCACTGAAAAAGTAGCTTCAGGTATGGGATGGCCAGAGGATAAATGGTCGGTCTTGTTACAGAGTGTTCTCATTGGTAAAGGAAGAAGTGCCTATTTAGCCTTATCAGCTCATCAGTGTAAAGAGTACAAGGTACTCAAACACAATGTGCTACAAGTTTACCAGATGACCCCTGAATATTATAATGAAAGATTCAGATCTTTGAGGAAGGATGACAAGATAACTTTCTTGGATTATGCTTACAAAGTAAGAAGATGTTTTAAACGATGGTTGGAGGCTGCTAAATTTAAATCTATGGACGAACTTGAGGAGTTAGTAGTCCTAGAACAATATCTTAGAGGAATTCCTGAACACATAAGAGCCTATTTAAGAGAGAGAGAGGTTAAAAAACTTGACAAAGCTGCTACACTGAGCGAAGATTTTAACATAATTTCCAGCAAAAGAAATTATAATGTCAAGTACCAGAACCAACAACACACAGGTTTCAGGTCTCATCCAAATTTCAGGAACATTACAACTGGAAATCCTTCTTGTGGCTATGCCAATGCAAAGCCAGGTAACACCCCTCAGCAATTGAATGTTAAATCCTCATCATCCAGTCTGTTCTCAAGACAGATACAGAAGACTAATGTTGTCTGCTACAAGTGTGGAAGAGTAGGACACTACAGTCGAGATTGTTATCAGACACAACAGCAGACCAAACCAGTTGGTCAAGTGGTTAAAGGTAACCAGGTGAAGCAAACTACGAAGAGCAGTGTGGGGACGACTGAAACTAAACAAGCAGAGTGTTTAGCAACCAGTGGAAATGTAACTTCAAGCAGTGAGTGGCTGAGCAGCTTGGAGGCTTTTAAGCCATATATCTATGAAGGTACGCTGACAACTCAAGGAGGAAGTGTGCAGGTACCAGTCAAGGTATTACGTGATACGAGGAGTAACCATAGTGTGGTAGTTCGTGGTACTCACCCACAGTTGGAGAAGAATCTCACCGGAGATTCAGTTATTTTGAAGGGTATAGGAGGAGAAGAGGTAACTCCTATATGCCGCTTGCATTTGTCCTGTGAATTGGTGACAGGAAATGTTGATTTTGCTGTAAAGGACTCACTAGCTGTTGAAGGTGTACATGTTTTACTGGGTAATGAAGTTGGTGGTGTACCATTTGTTCCTTGTCCTATAGTGACAGACAAACCGTTAAGGGTTAGTCCTACTGTAGATTTAGAGAAGAAAAACCCCCACCTGTTTCCAAGTTGTGTAACTACCAGGAGTATGAAGAGAACTATGTCTGCAAGTGAAAATACTGAGGATTTACCTGCACCAGAAGAATCAAGTGACGGATCTTTAAGATTAGAAGAGCTGTTCCAGGAAAGTGAAGTTTCCCCTAGTGGTAGTGATGAAGAGATTTCCCAAGAAGAAGAGGATCCTGTTGTTATTGAAGAGACTCCGAGTAGTCAAAGTGTTCCTGAAGATAGTAGTGAAAGTACAGAAGCAGAGTTAGCAGATATGGAGAGTTCAGCCCTTGAAGTTGGTCAAGTGACTAGAGAAAAGCTAATGAAACTTCAGAAGAGGGATACAACGTTGGCTGATCTGTTCTTCAGAGTTGTTGATCAAGAAGAGATGCAACAAACCTCCACCTGTTATTATCTAAAGGAAGGATTGCTAATGAGGAAGCATCGACCTGCAGATATACCAGGAAATGCTGAATGGGGCGAATATCATCAAATTTTGATTCCATATCCATTGAGGAAACAAGTTGTAGCAGTAGCGCACGAGTCTGGACATATGGGAATCAGGAAGACTGTTGAGAAGATTATGAAGTATTTTTTCTGGCCTGGACTTCACAAGGATGTTAGCAAATTTTGCAGAGTGTGTCACACATGCCAGATAGCTGGAAAACCGAATGAAACCATTCAGAAAGCACCCCTACATCCCATAGAAGTTAGAGGAGAACCCTTTAGCAAGGTAATTATAGATGTGGTTGGGCCACTTCCGAAAACAAAGAAAGGAAATAAATATCTATTAACATTAATGTGTCCAGTGACTAGGTATCCTGAGGCGATTCCTGTAAGAAGTATAAGTGCAAAGGTAATTGCTGAGAAGTTGGTGGAGTTTTTCTCCAAGTTTGGAATACCAGAAATTGTGCAAAGTGATAGAGGAACGAACTTTACTTCAAAATTATTCCAGGATGTTATGAACTTGTTAGGAGTAAAACAACAGTTATCAACTGCTTATCATCCAGAGACTCAAGGAGCCTTGGAAAGGTTCCACCAGACATTGAAAAGTATGTTAACTAAGTATTGTAATGAATCAGGAAGAGAATGGGATGCTGGTTTACCTTTAATGTTATTTGAAGTTAGGAATGCTTATCAAGAAAGTATGGGATGTTCACCAAATGAAATGATTTTTGGTCGAGACATTAGAGGTCCATTGAAGATTCTTGCAGAGAATTGGGAAGAAAATCAAGAGGAAATCCAAGGAGAATATGCGAAGAACTTGAGGAAAAGATTAAGAGAAATTAGAAAATTCTCTTTAGAAAATTTGAAAATAAGTCAAGAGAAAATGAAAAGAAAATATGATGCTAAGACTAAGCTAAGAAATTTTAGTATTGGACAGCAAGTTCTAGTGTTCTTACCAGTGAAAAGAATTCCCCTTACCAATAAGTTTCAAGGTCCTTATAGGATAATAGAGAAGTTAAGTGATCGAACTTATGTGATTGAAACACCAGGAAGAAGAAAACGACAGAGGAGGATACATGTGAATCTTTTGAAACCCTACTTCTCAGAGACTAAAACTGAAACAGTGTCAATAACACAGACAACTTCATCTACAGAGGACGATGACGGCTACGAATTGGGAGCTGAAAACAAGATGAACAATTCTTCAATATTAGAAAATTTGGAAGATAAACTAAAACATCTGAGTGTTGAGCAAAGTAGTGAATTAAGTGAAGTGATTCAAAGTTTCCCTGAAATTTTTGCAGATGTGCCTAGGCGTACCAATCTGGCAAAGCATGAGAGAAAGATCAGAGAAGATGGAAAACCTTTTAAACTGAGAGCTTATTGCTTATCACCTTTTCATCGAGATGTTTTGAAGAAAGAAGTTGAATATTTGTTGCAGCATGGGTTAGCAGAACCCAGTTCAAGTCATTATAGTTCTCCTTGTGTGTTAGTGAAGAAACCAGATGGCTCATTTAGGATGTGTACTGATTATAGGAAACTGAATTCCATCAGTGTGGCTGACAATTATCCTTTGCCTCTTATTGATCAATTACTTGATAATATTGGGCAAGCCAAATTTGTTTCCAAGATAGACTTGTTGAAAGGATATTATCAAATTCCCTTAGATGAGAATGCTAAGTTGCTGTCAGCTTTCATTACTCCTTTTGGACTGTATCAATACACTGTTTTGCCGTTTGGTCTGATGAATGCACCTGCAACATTCCAGGGAGTGAAGGATCAACTACTAGGATCAATAGAAGGAGTAGGTGTATACGTTGATGACATTGTAATTTATTCTAATACATGGGAAAAACATCTGAAGATATTAAGAAAAGTGTTCAAGAAACTACAGGAGGCAGAACTAACAATCAACTTACCAAAAACTGAGTTTGGAAAGGCACCTGTACAGTATCTAGGATTTGAAGTTGGAAAAGGCCTTCTCGCTCCTATTGATGCTAATGTAGAAGGTATCCGTAAGGCTACCCCTTCTGCTACGAGGAAACAGATACAAAGATTTTTGGGCATGGCTGGATTTTATCACCGATTCTGTCCAAATTTCTCAGCCGTAGTAGCTCCCTTAACTGACTTAACCAATCCTAAAAGAAAGTTTGATTGGACTCCAGAATGTCAAGAATCATTTGAGAAGGTTAAAGCCATATTAACTTCAAGACCAGTGCTTCAAGCTCCAGACTTCAATAAAAAGTTTGTGATACAAGTTGATGCATCCGACTGTGGAATTGGAGCTGTTCTACTTCAAGAAGATGACAACAAAATCTTCCATCCAGTATGTTTCATGTCTTCAAAGTTGAAAAAGCACCAGAAAACTTACTCAACAATTGAAAAAGAAACATTAGCATTATTCACAGCATTGAAAAAGTTTGAAGTGTATGTGAACCCACCGCATATTTCCCAAGTCTGGAAGAGTATAGGGGTAGGGAAAATTAGGACCAATCAAAGCGCGCGGAGCTGATCATGACGTCACAAGCCACGCCTTTTAGCTCCTCAGTCCCATATCCATTACCGCCAGTCACGATGCCGAAGAAAAGCTTTCCAATTTCACAGTTTATGGCTTGTATGACTTATACATTTTAGTCAGATATATCTAAACATAATGCAACACTAATTTAACAACAATATATTCTTCAAATGAGATACACCGTGAAATATATTATCCGTTATTGGCTTCCCCTTCTTTGTAATAATGGTCAGTGCCTGTTAATTCCAGCTCGCAAAGTCGATATTTACTGCATAAATAATATTTTCATCGCGAGTTTCTAAATTACATACATGAAAATGCATGTTTAATTCCATTTATGATGAGTTGCGATAACTCATGGGATGGATAAAAAAATATACAAGATGGTAAAAATGATGGTATCTGACCTGTTTGTAGGGGGAAATAGAGAGAGGGAGTAGGCTAACGCTACGGCTTTCTATGGACATATGCTATTTCGTAGTAATGAACATTACTGTGCAATGTATAAAAGCAATATACTGGTCATTACTAGGTTATGAACAGGAATCAGACTGATATAGTCTCTACTATTTACAGGGACACTGTATCAGCTTCATTCATTAAATTATTTCAAGAGCTAATGTACCCTTGAGGAAACCTACAGTATTGTTGTTTTGGTGATCTAAGTTAGCCTACTGTAACCAAATATAATTAG
>NC_089756.1:407533-535033 GCF_040412425.1 Macrobrachium rosenbergii | reverse complement strand
TGGAAAACCTAGACATCCTCAGAGCAAGGGGTCAGTTGAACGAGCAAACTGTGATATTAAAGATATGTTGGTAGCCTGGTTGAGTGATAATAATACAACAGACTGGACAGTTGGTTTAAAATTTGTGCAGTTTCAAAAAAACTCTAGCTACCATTCTGGCATTAGAAGGTCACCATTTGCTGCATTGTTTGGATCCGATGCAAAAGTAGGACTGACAACTTCAGCTCTTCCACATGATGTAATTCACCGTCTCCAAAGTGAGGACGATTTGCTGGCAGTAATTACGGAAGAAACAACTTCAGATGAACCACCTGCTGTCGAACCAGTTACTGCTAAACCACCTGCTGTCGAACCAGTTACTGCTGAACCACCTGCTGTCGAACCAGTTACTGCTGAACCACCTGCTGTCGAACAAGTCACTGCTGAACCACCTGCTGTCGAACAAGTCACTGCTGAACCACCTGCTGTCGAACAAGTCACTGCACTGGGAGTATTGTGCACGACTGTGATTAGAGGTTAGTCAGTAGGGTATCCTTATGGTCGAACGGATAACAAATTTCCCTCAATACACTGTATTTTTATGTTATTATGTGGATTGTAGTGAGTGTAATGTTTCTCTCTCTCTCTCTCTCTCTCTCTCTCTCTCTCTCTCTCTCTCTCTCTCTCTCTCAGGCTGTCGAACCACCTGCTGTCGAACAAGTTACTGCCGAACCATCTGCTGTCGAACCAGTTACTGCTGAACCACCTGCTGTCGAACCAACATCACCACTCTCCGTTCGTCAAAAGAATATTACCTCTCAGCGAAAACGTGCGTGCGAAGCACAGCTTTCACAAGCTGAACGTATGGTTAAACGAAGTCGTCGTATTATGGACCGTGGAAACGTCGGGAACAATGTAACGATTCCGATACCAATGGTGGATAGGGGTCGTGGGGATCCAAGGAATATCATGGGAATAATTATGGATATTGACGAAAATGACAATTACACGATTGCAGTGAAGAGTGGTATACTGAGTGGGAAATATACCAGGAATCAGTTTGATTTATGTACGTATGAACTGTATTCAAAAGACCATGTGACAACCGATAGGATTGTTTCGCTTCGAACTGCTGTGCAGCAAGAGTCGAAGTCAGGTGGTCAAGGTTTCGCCAAATGCAACTGTGCTGGTTCAAAACGTTGTCAAACAAATCGATGTAAATGTTTTAAGCTGAAAGTTAAATGCAACTCACGATGTCATGCAAGTTTGCATTGTGAAAACAAGGCTTCGTTCTAAATATTAGAACGATCCTTATTATTTTTTTACTAGTTTTATTGTAAATGAGTATTTTGTGACAGACAAGTTTTATTTTCTGTTCATAATAAATTTTGTTACATCCAAGTGTCTTATGTGATAAATAAAATATTACAAAAGTGTATTACTGTTTTTAGTGATTTATTCCATTATTCTACCATACCATACAAGTTTACATTGTGAAAACAAGGCTTTGTTTATCGTTTCAGCTATTTATTTCATTGTTCTTTCATACCAAAATCACGATTCAGGGAATCTGTATAATAATAAGGCTAATAATCAGGGAATATGTATATTCACTAAAAATTTCAGGAATATACATATCCTCTGAGTGAATCAGACATTATGCAATTCCTGAAAATATCAGAGATTCATATATTCCATGATTATACAGATTCACTGTAACATATGTTTATATATATATATATATATATATATATATATATATATATATATATATATATATATATATATATATATATATATATATATTAAAACTGTTTGGAAACAGATAAGAATATTCCGGGTAGGAATATCACGTAACGTACCGATTGGTCTATCTTCAGGAGGCGTTGGAAAATTCAGCCCTTTTTTTCCTCTCTTTCTCTCTCAACAGCGAGTCTTTCTCAGCGGGTACCTCACACGCCCTCTCTCTCTCTCTCTCTCTCTCTCTCTCTCTCTCTCTCTCTCTCTCTCTCTCTCTCTCTCTCTCTCTCTCTCTCTCGCGGCTTTCCCCTCTCTCTCTCTCTCTCGCTAACGTCACAAAGATCTCTTTCGTTCTCGCATGGATTTCTCTCTCTCTCTCTCATTCCACATTAAAGAAATTAAATGGGTTGTATAAGGAAAACTCAATCTTCCTACCAAAAATAGATTTATTATTTAAAGCAACCCAACAAGTAATGAACAAACAAAGCAAAGATTAAAATGCATCATAAATGAAATTGTCAATTAAGAAATCATCTAACTCAAGATTTAGTCTCAGTCCAACTAAAAATCTGATTATGGCTAATAGCCTGCAAATTCAAAAATTCTCACATATTCCATTATAGACTTTGTAAAGTCTAGTCTCAAGTCTCCCACATAAAATACTAGACATTGCAAAGGTTTGCGTCTGTCTTTCTCTATGATCACACCAACATGATAACATCATGTTATTGCCCACAAAGTCATCACCACAACCATGACATCTGTCGAAAAAATTAAGCACAAAATAATACTCCCAAAAATATATAAGTGCAAAAACATAATAATGAAAAGTCTAAAATGCATGAGTAAATAGCATACTGGTAAAATACAGAACACAATAAAATAGAATATTGAAATGGTAAAATGCTACATCCACTTCCCACACAAGATCAAAAATGTCTTGAAATATGGTAAAAGACAATAAATCCACAATTCACACAGAAAAACGAAGAGTCTGAACTGTACCTTATTCTGCCAATTCTAAGAGCTCGCCACACTCAAAGATAATGTCTTCACGATCTCGCTCTAGGTCTGCTAATGAACGACCGAACTAATTTTTGGGCAGAATTAGACACAAAATCGAGATTCTGTAACACACGAACTCGTGTACGCGCATAGCAACTTGGTCATATGATTCGGCCAATATCGCGTGTTCATCACATTAACTGCTGAGATGATCAACTATTTGCTGAATACAACGATTCTGCAACTGACAGCTTCAACAGTACCATCTCACAATCAAAAATTCTTCCATCACACTCTGTACCTTTCAATGTTAAGGCGGCCATATTTTCTGAAATAGTGCTCGGCCACCCCATAAGAGCGTCTTGCTCTCCTTAACGGCAAACTAAAACAAAAGCATATGTATAAAATATAACAGATAGGGCTTATGCTCAATTAGCAATGTCTACTGAACTACAGCTTAGATACTGCCCTCATGACGTACTTGCACATCTACTGGGGGTATTGTCTTAGAGCACTTGCGTGAAGTCTTACAAGCACAAATGAGCTTTACTACTCCCATAATAAGAACTATCAGAAAAATAGCCACTAAAATTATTAAGACAGCTGGCAACAAATATTCACGGTACTCGACCATGAACGTATCCTCGATCTCTTCCATCGGCGGGACAGTCACCGGTATCTCTGTCGAAGGCACTGGAACTATATCGTGATTGTTATGCATATGACGCATGATTATCTTCTCGGAACTGTTGAACACAGCACGGCTAAGTACGAGAAAGTCCGTAGACAGGATTCTGCAGGATGAGTCAAACAGCTTGGACCCTCGAAGCACGAACGTCGTCGTCTGGTTATTCTGGCACATCGTCGTGATGGGGCACTCTTTGCAATACAAGGCAGTAAGAGTTCTGGTGGTGATCATGTGGTATTCACGTGGAAACTGTATAAAGTCACATTCAGTCGGAGTCTGTCTATGAACTAAAGACAATTCACAACCACCCACAGACACAACTTGCAACTGGAAAACATTACTGTCACACACATACTTCTCCCAAAATGAACATGACAACCTGTCTTATAATCAACTCCATACACCTGCAGATTGATCTCTCAAGATATGGAATGCGATGATGAAATCTGCTGCTCTCTAATCCACTAACTGCGCAGACTAAATCGCTCATATCAAATCCACCTAAGTGTGTTCTCAGTCGTGGCAGGCTACTAATGGCAAACCAACCAGAAAAATGGAAAAAAAGCAAAACCTTGGTGATATGTAGTGCATCAAGTCCAGAAAGCGGAAACGATCGTGTTGGACAAAAAAAATGGCTTTAATCAGAGAATCTCATATGGCACTTCTAAAAGATTATAATGAAAAAAAAATCTCTCCCGATGAAAAATTATTTGCGAATGTCAGATGAGGTATTCCAAGAAATGCATGCCACTATTTTCCCTTCATACAAAAGGGAACGATGCTCACCAGTTCCAACAACCATCTAGCAACCTGAGAAATAATTGCTTTAAGGTCTTTGGAGGATCTTCTGTCCTCAACTGCTATTTCTGCAGTCTCTGGGAAACATCATACCTGAAACCTGCAGAGCTTTATGCAGATGCCCTAACGAGACCAGTATATGAAGGTACACAAACCATGGTGACACCGCTCAGGGGACAACCTATCTCTCCTTCAGCCAACACTGACTAAACCTGTGAAAGGAAAGAACTCTCGCATTTATCCATAGACTCATTAAAATCTGTTTAAAACCATGATGGAAGATCAAAATGAGCCATTTGATGTGCAACTGCCCCATTTAACAGGCAGATATTTAGGAGATTTTCCGTAGCTATCAAATCTGCTGAAATGAACTCAAATCTGCAGGTGTATGGCTTTGACTAAGTCTCCAAAAGCACTCGGAAAAGGTCTAATAACAAAACTAACAAAACCTTCATCGTACTGACAGGAACGTATACTATCAATCCCCGATCAGACAATCTCACCCTCAAAACATTATAATATAAATACAAATCTCCTCCCGTGAACAATACTTTCGCTCCATGTAGATAAGTGGAATTCCTTAGAACATTTTCTAAGTATCCCAAAGGTAATATATCACCATACACACGACCATCTGCTGCAGCAATAATTGCTTTAACTTGCATTTGCACTTCTGTCCTTAGACTCAATTTCTTTCTCAACATTAAGAACGGTATGTTGGATCGTAAAGAATGTAATTGTCACATCAAGATCTTCTTTCAAACCTTCCACTGAAACTGACAAATCATTCAAAGAACGTCTCATTGTTTCAAAACTATTACTCAATTTCTTATTACTCTCTTGCAACTGATTTAACTGTTTCCCTTGAGCTATTAAGTCTTTTTGAACTTCTGCTACTTTGACTAAACTCCCAATGGACATCGCTCCAATCGTAGCAATCACGCCAACACCTACAAGAACTAAAGGTGCTGCTCTTTTACTTCTCCTATTCTCTAATTCATCAAAAATGAACACGAGACAAAAAAAAAAAAACAAAAAAAAAATAAGTATTATATACAATATATACAAATATCAACCCATTTATCCCTCAAACTATATACAAATGTTCCATTACATCCCAACTTTCTTTAACTTTGAAATATGAGTTAATTTCGTCACACCAGTATTTACATCTTTTACTACAAATCTATTCCCTCTTTTGATCTCTACAATCTCAAAAGGTCCGTGGAACTTCGGACTTAATTTATAATTCAGATCATTCCGAACATTCACTTTAACAAACACTCTATCACCCATCGAAAAAGCTACTCCCCTCGATTTCGCGTTACTTTTCTCTACCATTGCGCGCGAACTAAGTTCAAGTTCTTTACTGATACGTGCAAATCTTTCTCTCGCTGTATTTATCAACGAAGTGACCGTAACATCACCTTGAACTCGCTCTGGTAACAAATCAAAAGGTCCTTTCAACTTGTACCCATACAAAGCTTCTGCTGGAGATATCTTAATTGTGTCATTCGTCATAGTATTGATACTATATCGCACTTCATCCAAAGATCTGTCCCAATGTGTATCGGAACCACCCTGTCATGCGTAAAGCTTCGATTACTTTCCGATTCGCCCTCTCACATAACCCATTCGCTTCAGGTCTATACAGGATTATAGATACTTTCTTTATCCCCAACAAATTGGCAAGACCCTCTAAAGTCTTATTAATAAACTCCCTACCATTGTCTGTGATCAGACATTCAGGAACACCATATCTACAAATTATCCCCTTAAAGAACGCTATAGCAACTTCCTCAGCTGATTTGTACTTCAGTGGGAAAATCTCGACAAAACGAGTTAACTCGTCAACAACTACTAATAAATGTCTATAACCATAAGCGGACTCTGAGAAGTTACCCAGAATATCCATATGCACTCTCTGAAACGGCCTATGTGGTACGGGATATGAACCCAAACGACACGACACCGTCGTCGCCGGCTTATTCGCATTGCAAACAGCGCAACTCTTTACAAAGGCCTCCACTGCGGAAAACATATTTTTCCAAAAGAACTTTGACCTGACGTTTTCATACGTCTTGTACACACCTAAATGAGGAGAACCAAATTTACAATGTCTAGAACTTGTGGTACTAGACTCTCTGGCACGATGATTTGTGTAATTTCAGTCATGCTTCGAGTACTTCGCAAGTTATACTTAACTTTCCTCACCAATAAATTATTCTCCAACTCTAGACCAGAAAAAGGCAACTTATACCCTTTCTTCGGTGAAACTCCCCTAAGAAATGCCTTAGCATCTGACAACAATTTATCTTCATCTTGCTTTTGTTCGAGCAAGCCTATGTCCCAAGTGACATTTTCACCCAATATAACACACAGCGTTACCCTCAATATCACGAACAACAATCTCTCCCGAGACTGCCGACTCACTATTTCTCCCTGAAGTATGCACTGTAGAAACGTGTTTGTCCTCTACATGCGATCTCTCGGAACTACTAGTATCAGAGGCATTAGACACCAAATGTTTACTCTCGTCTCCCACACAGAATTCGGATTGCACTCCCTCATCCTCGACTGGAAAATATCTGCTCAATGCATCTGCAACCACATTATGCTTACCTTCAATGTATTTGAGGTTTGCATCAAAATCTATCAATGTCAAAAACCAACATGCTCTGAACGATCAAACTCACTTTTAGGCAGATTTTGGCATAATCTAGATCAAATTAATGCACGTACTCACGAATATACATAACACTTCGGAGATCACCTGACTGCCAATATTGCTGAGGTTCTCACGCAGATAGCTGAGGAATCAAACTATTTGCTGAATACAAAGATTTTACATCGAGTCTCTTGCCCTAGTTCCATCTGACTCCAAACCTTCCACGATAACATCTTAAAGCATTGAAGCTATGAAATGCATATATGTGCCCTTTAAATAGATATATATATATATATATATATGTCTCCTTGTCTAACAGAACTATTTTCCCGTCTTTGTCAGATTTTGTGATGATGATATCCCCCCTTAGTTCTGTTAGACAAGGAGACATACATCAATAAAGTTCAAGAACTTCTAAACGATGCGGAGACCTATGACAAATTAACGAAAGATCCCACAACAAATATTGCTGTTCAATTTAACAAATCAGTCAGAACCATAGGGGCAATAAAAAGACATAGAATTACTAGAGACATTCAAGGTAATCAACCCCTCTCTCCCTATTTTTACGGCCTCCCGAAAACACATAAAAATGGGATTCCCTTACGCCCCATAATATCTAGCAGGGGCTCTTTCATGTACAAATTATCAAAATGGCTCGCAGACTTGTTATCACCCTTTCTAGGAAACTTCTCATCCTCCCACGTCAAACATGCAGAGGATTTCATACAAAAATTTAATAGTTTAAACATCCCCTCAAACAACATCAAATTGCTCAGCCTAGACGTCGAGTCATTATTTACCAAAGTCCCGATTGCCGACGTGTTGTCTTTCTTAGAGAGGAAGTTACAACCATATGAAGACCATTTTCCTCTTGGCATAGATAAAACTTTAAAACTTATCAACCTCTGTGTAACTAACAACGTGTTTTTCTTTCAATGGTAATTTTTACAAACAAAAATTTGGCTGTAGCATGGGAAGTCCCCTATCACCCCTTCTAGCAAACTTGTACATGGAATATTTCGAAACAGAACTTTTGTCGTCTATCAAACCCCATAATATGATCTGGCTTAGATACGTAGATGATATCTTTACTTTCTGGGACAATAACTGGGGGGACTTTAATGAATTTTTTAATAGGCTAAATTCGCTAGTTCCGACCATAAAATTTAAAACAGAATGGGAAAAGGACGGAAAACTGCCGTTCCTAGATTTACAGTATATAGAAAACCCACCTTCGCTGTCTCCTACATTCATTTCTTAAGCTACCACGACGTCTCCGTAAAAATCATGGTAGGGTGCAACTTATTCCTCAGAGGACTTAGGATATGTTCAAATGAGTACCTGGATAAAGAATTTAACACGATCCGCCAACACCTAACGCAACTGCTATATCCACCACACATTATCGAGAGGGCTATTAACAAAGCGAATAAAATATACTATAAAGGTCCCACTCACAACAGACAAATAGATTTCAACAACAAAATAAAGCTTCCGTACAATGAAAACATCCAAAAGGCCTCCGAGCAACTCAGGCCTAACAATCCTTTCATTTTCCATTATCCCAAATCCATCGGGAGTTTGCTCGTTAACGTATACTTAAATAACAAAAGGGAAGAAGCCGGAGTTTACAAGATACCGTGTAGTAATTGTCAGGACATCTACGTAGGCGAGACAGGTAGATCGCTCTCGCAAAGAATAACAGAGCACAAAAGATCAGTACGTTACGCTTCGGAGAGTTCGGGAATTTTCCTACATATCAGAAATACAGGGCATGCCATTAACTGGAGTGGGGCGGAGTTGGTTTTCAAAAGTAGCTGTCCGTACAAAAGAAGGATGCTGGAATCTGCTATCATCAATCAAACCAACAATATGAACCTGGCAGGAGGACATTGGAAATAGGATGACATCGACACTTTAATCCTCAAACCCCTCATGAAGAAGATGACCCAGGAAACGCGACCGCCAGATCCATCGCCAAACGGGAGCTAATGAGGCCAAAAACCACTAGGGAATTTGGCCATTCTCCTCCTTAAGAAACGCCACCTCCATAACATCGGAGGCCTAGGGCCACACCTTTATGTTTTTGTATATATACCATTGTAACTTTCCACCTGTCCATATTCTACCAGTGAACAGGGGCACAGAAGCTAGTGCCCGAAATATATGGTTTCAACGTTTAAATAGTGTTTTATGGGCCTTCTTATATTCATATTACGCTGTAGTATTACAGGAAAAGACATTCATATATATATATATATATATATATATATATATATATATATATATATATATATATATATATATATATATATATATATATATATATATATATTTTATATATATATATATATACACATATATATATAGAGCATATATATATAACTCTCTCTCTCTCTCTCTCTCTCTCTCTCTCTCTCTCTCTCTCTCTATATATATATATATATATATATATATATATATATATATATATATATATATATATATATATATATATATATATATATATATATATATATATATATATATATATATATATATATATATATATATATATATATATATATATATATATATATATATATATATATATATATATATATATATATATATATATATATATATATATATATATATATATATATATATATATATATATATATATATATATATATATATATATATATATATATATATATATATATATGAAATAAAAAACTAGAATAAAATTAAGAAAGGGGAAAATCTGTTTTGGTCCCTGAAACATATTTTCATTGAAGATAATGAAAATTGCCATCTTTTCTATTTTTTCTGTTGTACCGTAGACATTTGTAACCGCTGTTGTCAACACTTCTCTAACCTCTATTATTTTTTTTTATTATAAGACTTGTACAGTTACTGAAATCCTTATACTGTATTACGGAGAAAAGTGTAGTATTTGTTATAGTCCTGAACCTAGTAGATTCCTGAGGAACGTCCTTACTGCAGTAAAACATGTTATGAACATATGTTGGAAACAAGTTGAATGAAGGTCAGCGATTAATTGTTAGCAGTCCTGGCTAGTGCTTAATACGATTATCCTGAATTTGCCAAAGATTCCTTCTCCACTTACAGTTGCTGACTTGTTACCAACCTGCTTGTGATATGTATGAGATAAGCATCTGATATGTATGGGATAAGGGGAAGGAAACCCTGTTAGACTCTTTTCATCCCAAACTTGGCTTCACACTTCCTGTCACACTGACTGATTCGACTGACTCCTGGATGAAGAAGCTTCCTGTTAATCGCCTCAGTTGACAAGGCAGTTGATCTGTCAATCCAAACCCATGAACTGGCATCTGAAAAGCAATAAAATGGCTAGAGGAGTCTGTTTACTTAACGTCATTTATTTATATATTCATTTTACTTTTTACACTTTATTCATTTTACATATATATTAATTTTACTATTTAATTTTCATCTTCGAAATCGTTAGGAATTTGCATCACCCAAAATTTTCAGCCTGTCACGTATTTAGTTGTAATTGCTATATGATGAAATATAATGCGCATCCATGTATTATTTTCGGTCTGTAACAGTAATAGTCTATGGATAATAAACCCCACATTAAGATTTGCCGTCGTTGAACACGAGACCAGTTTCTTTCACCACTGGACCCAACAGAAGACTGCAGGGTGAGCACCTTGGTTCGAGCTTCAGGACGCCATATAATGTCCCTTGTACAGGACTGGGAATTTCCAACCCACCCTCTCTTACTTTTCCCTCATTTTATGCAGTACTACTAAGGGATTCAGAGACGATGAAACACGGTTTTTCAGCAACACCCTTTTATCAAATAAAGGTGAAAGTTGGCAAGTGTATATTTTATAACCGTACCTAATTTTTGCTAGTATTATTTGGTACTTCAGTTCAATAGTTCTGGTACTTATGAGAGTAAAAGTGTGTTTCCTATGCCAGAGCCATCAAAATCGCATGTAAGGGTTTTGAACACAATAGTGACCTTCACCTATGACGTCACGAGGCTCCACCTACAGTAAAGAGAAGTTTACATTTTGGGAAAACGTCTCTTCACTGTGGCTCTGCCCTCTTGCTGATGACATGTTCACTAATTAATATTAGGACCCATCCTAGGCTTCAGCGATATCAATGATTGTGAGCAGGATTTTTCATCGTCAACTTGATTGCATTATCATTCTCAATAAGTTTATTATTATTATTATTATTATTATTATTATTATTATTATTATTATTATTATTATTATTATTTCGTGGAGGTTTCATCGCAACTGCCACAGCAGTTGTTAGGACAAAGTTGTTAGCTTAGAATTCTTCCATTTTCTTGATGTTCGTATTGTTTCTACTTTGCAAATAATTCAAATCATTCAGGGCGGGAATACAAAAAGACCATCCGTTTTGTTTTACCTCAGGTTTCGACACTACACTATGTATAGCCTTCTATTCGCAGCAAGTCAGGAGCGGTCACTAGAAGTTCAGTTCAAATGAAAAGCACTGATGCCTCATTTCTCTCAATTATTAGAGGTGTAAAGGTCAAAGCCATTGTTTTATTTTAGTTAATGCAACCCATTGCTATTTCTCTTCGTTTTTTTTATTTATATCTTGCAGCACCCTAAACAGCACACATATCCTCGCTGCAAATAAAAGGTAATGGTAGGAGTCACGATTCTGAGTGCAAGCTGCTATTTACCTACTTAACATCAATCAAATGTAACACGATTTATATTGATATGCATGGAAAGGAAAATATATTGGAATCAGTTTGAATGAGGAACATATTGTTATAATCATTGTGTTTTAATAAACATGTTTTAGATGTGCAAATAAAACGTCTACCACTATACATAATTTATTTACAAAATGTTTTCATCGTCGTCACTCTTGAGGAAGAGGTCATCATCATCCCCGTCCTCATCGTTGCTGTAATAGCGATGCCAATGATGACTGGTTCCAACTTCCACGCTCTCGTGGTCCATATTGTCCGTGATTGTCTCACAGCTCCTGCCCACACTGTCTTCTGGGGTGGCCAAGTAACTATTAACCCTTTACCGACCAAGTGTCCCGTACGGGCTCTTAAAATTGGCTACTTTTGGGAACTCGTGGCCAACAAGCTTATGCATGTATGAAATTGACTATCTGGTACCTTATTGTCACACCTCCCAACTCTTCAAATTAACCAATCAGAAGACAGCACTGTCCATGGGGTGGGGCGTGTGTGCTTTTGAATCGCCACCAGTCTCTTGAATGACGTGATAGGTTGCAGTCACGCTAAAATTGTTCCGAAGGATCCGCCCCCCACACCCCGTTGTAATCATGGTAAGTACACAGTTTTTTCATAGGTTGTTGTTGAATGATGTGTCTTCATGCTGAAGTGTTTTCAAGGTGATGTGATAATATTTAGTATTTGAAATCATAGCCGTAATAAGTATATATCCCGCACGGGCTACTTCGGTCCGTAACGGTAAAAGTATGGCGCAACACGCGACGCCTCAAAAAATTTTTTCAGAAGCTAATTGCTTTTACTTTTTTTGCAGATTAGGAGTGATATGTTTTATGGGCGAAGGAATGCTGCCTTGGAACACAGGGAGGAAGTGTGCACGGCATGGATAGCCCCAGAAGATGCTGAAGATAGTGATGTTGATGTGGAGGTAGACAGTGACTGTGAGGACCCAACATACCAACCTGATGAGGACGAGCTGGCTGACGCGGAATTTCTTCAGCCTACTACTTCACGAGGTTAGTATCATAACAACATCATGTATTTTTTCATTGTTGATGGATTACATATCATTTATACATATTCTATTTATTTTACACAGTGCCAACACTCTATTTATTTTACACAGTGCCAACACACTCATACACATGCACACACTCATACACATGCACACACTCATACACATGCTCACACTCATACATACACAGATGCACACACTCATACATACACAGATGCACACACTCATACAGATACACATAACTTCATGTGTTTTTGAAACTTTTCATTGTTGATGGATTACATATCATTCTATTTATTATACATATCATTCTAGTTATTATACATAGAGCCAACACACTCATACACATGCACACACTCATACAGATACACATAACTTCATGTGTTTTTGAAACTTTTCATTGTTGATGGATTACATATCATTCTATTCACTATACACAGTGCCTACACACACACATGCACACACTCATACACACATGCACACACATACACACACACACACATACACACACAATAACACACTCATTGTCCACACACACAACACAATCATGATTTATTGTCTGTATTACTAATGTGACTCTTTTCTTATTTCAGGTGGCCGTCCTGTCCCTGTTGCAGTGCCACACCCTATGCCAGATGTGGGAGATAGTGCTGCTGATGTACCATCCGCCCCTAGCAGGAACAAGAAAGCTCGGCCTCATCAGTGGAAGAAAGAGGACATCAGTAACCAGCCCCTGCCTGATTATGTTCATGAACGCCCTTGTTATTTGAGGGCACCAATGGAGTACTTCCTCCAGTTCTTCACAAATGAACTGGCGGAACACATTGTATATCAAACAGGTTTGTTTGATATACAAGGATGTTGGGGGGAACTTCAACATCACGGAGGCTGAACTCAAGGTGTTCATGGGTGCCATCATTTTCATGGGGCTCGTTCCATTGCCCAGTATAGTTGACTACTGGGCTGTCCACACTAGGGTTCCACAGATTGCTGACTGCATGTCCAGGAACCGCTTCAAGGCAATCCGGTCTAACCTCCACTTCAGCGACAACGACTTGGCAGCAGGGTCAAGGGACAGGTTCCTGAAGGTTCGTGCAATCTTCAGCAAGGTCACCAGGGAGTTCCTGAAGGTTGCTGAAACTCCTGTACAGTCTATTGACGAGGTCATGGTTGCATACAAGGGGACCACAGCTGGTAACCTTCGCCAGTATGTAGCCAAGAAGCAAGACAAGTGGGGCTACAAACTCTTCTGCAGGTCCAGTGTGGATGGATTTGTACATGACATCCTCATGTACCAAGGAGAGTCCACATTTTCAAGTTACCACACCACACTGTCTGAAGAGGAGGAGAAGATGCCAGTCACTTCCAAGTTCGTTGTCGCCTTGGTGAAGACCCTCAAGAATCCCAAGACCACTGCAGTGTATGCCGACAATTACTTCACAAGTTTATCCTTGGCTGAGTACCAGAGGTCCCAGTATCAGTGTCGGTATGTGGGCACTGCAAGAGAAAATAGGTTTGGCTTCCCACCTCTGATGACTGTGAAGGATATGTCTAAGAAGACAGTAGCCAGGGGCACACTTGATTTCGTCTCTTCTGAAGGGATCCTTGTGGCTAGGTGGAAGGACAACAACATTGTGACTGTGCTGTCTACTGATGTCGGTGTGGAGCCTGTTGCTGACATTCAACGGTATAACAGGGAGCAGAAGAAGAAGGTTCGTGTACCCTGTCCAAATGTCATCACCAAGTACAACAGCCGAATGGGTGGCATCGACAAAAGTGACATGCTGACCCACCTCTACAAGACCCCCTTCAAAGCAAAGAGGTACTATATGAGGCTCTTTGCATACATTGTGGACCTCATAATATGTAATGCCTGGCTTCTGTACAAGAGGGACTGTTTGGCATTGCAGTCCAACCCTATGCCCCTCAAGGACTTCCGCCTCTCCATCGCCTTGGCACTGAGGTCTTACAAGGTCAACCCCACCAGAGTCACCAGGGTTTCCCTTACTCAGCGAGATGTCCCTTCACCGAAGAGGGGCCAGCGAGCTGTTGTGCCTGCCGTTGCAGAACGTCAGGATGCCACTAAACTGCATATGCCTTTGTATGTCAAGGCTAGGCAGACCTGTAAGTTTTGTTCCTGTAAGGGCCACATCCACAGGTCCCGGTGGGTGTGTGAGGACTGTAAAGTGCCACTGTGTCCAACTGATGCAAGGAACTGTTTTGCACTCTTCCACAAGGCCTAACTTTTGTAAATATTGTATATATTTTGTGTAAGTTTGTATGTTGTGGAAGTCTTGTAAGTTTGTTATTGTCTATTTTTTATGCTAACCTATGTAAGTCTAAGCTGTAAATTGTAATTACTAACACATTTCACTGCCAGTATTACTTGTATATTTTTTTTATTTTTGTAAAATAAAGTATTCAACTATCCCAGGGTATCTTTTATACATCAATAGAGGGAAAAAACAAAAAAAAATTCATAATAAACACAGTAGCAAGTCATATTAATGTCAAACACAATAAATTCATCATGGAAATTGGTAAAAAGGTGAGTATATAAAGAGTGGTATTATCGGGAAAAAGTTTACTGTTATGGTCCGAAGTGTCCCGTACGGGATGAGCGTGGTCCATCGGAGCTCGACCGAGGCATCCGTACGGGATAATTCATTGAATGCAATTATTTGCCAAGTTTTGCAAGATTTAAAAAAATGCACAAGAATGATTTGATCTTGTATTTTGATATACTATCACATACTAAGAGGGTTTTTTGAAATTTCCCATAAAACCTAGGGTGGACTTTAAAACCCCCAACTACCATAGCCCAGTTCATCCTTGCAACACACGAGCCCCACCACCACATCAAGGTGTCGGGCCATTGGTGGGGAGGGAATATCAATAAGCAATAAGAGTTTCCATCAGGCACTATGAAGAAGCACTGCTACACAATATTATTATCTAAATAAACATAGAACCTCGTCAAACAAATTAAATATTTCATTGAAAATGCATCATCAAAAAGTATTAATTGCACCTCTCCTTGCTTCACAACCTGCTCAAACACCTGAATGGTCGTAATCCACTAATTTACCTTATTCTCATAAGACTACATATCGAATTATATTCTAACGCCTTTAATGACCGCACCACGATCGCAGCGAGTAATAAACCAACACCCGACATGGCAACCACCCCGCTCCCAACGTCCATAAATTAAGGCTCTCATAACTCTTCGTTGGACGAGTCGGTAGAGCTTTGGACTAGCACTCGCTAGGCCCGAGTTCGAGTCTCTGGCCGGCTGATGAAGAGATAGCGGAATTTATTTCTGGTGATAGAAATTAATTTCTCGCTATAATGTGGTTCGGATTCCAAAATAAGCTGTAGGTCCCGTTGCGAAGTAACCAATTGGTTCTTAGCCACGTAAAATAAGTCTAATCCTTCAGGCCAGCCCTCTCTAGGAGAACTGTTAATCAGCTCAGTGGTCTGGTTAAACTAAGGTATACTTAACTTCAAGGCTCTCATCCCAAATCCCCAGTCCCACTTTTCTTCTCCACCCCATCCCCAACGTCATGTGTGTAGGGACACTTCAAGTTCCAAAATAAGTCCTGTAGTGGAAAATAGATTAATGTTGACTTACGGATGGCCGTGAAAGCTGATCGCACTCTCTCTCTCTCTCTCTCTCTCTCTCTCTCTCTCTCTCTCTCTGCTGAGTTGGTTGTAATTGTACGGAAGGTGGACCAGTTTACCATATAGATTTGCCATCATCAAGGAAAGTATATGAAAAAAGCATTGGGTCATCCATGCCAGATGGGAGGTCCGGAGGTCCACACTAGGCCTACAGTGACACAAACCAGTTATGCTGTAAGCCAATTATTATTATTATTATTATTATTATTATTATTATTATTATTATTATTATTATTATTATTATTATTATTATTAAAGTAGTTTAACCAGACCACTGAGCTGACTTTCAGCTCTCATAGGGCTGGCCCGAAGGATTTGATTAAAATACTAGGTCTAGCCCTGAAGTCAAGCGCTAGGACCCAATAGATCATTCGATACAAAGATGAATGAATTAAAATGAAATTAAAAACTGCACATAGGCACATGCTCTCACACAATAAATACATTTACTCAGACTTCCTTACATACATACTAAAACGGCATATTAAAATTCAGAATATAAATTAAATAAAATTTTAAAAATTTTTCTCTTTTTTGTAAAATTCAAATGTTAAAAGGGTTTTCAAGTTTTTATTATTTACTTATTTCTATATTTTGTTAATTAAATTACAGTTCTTCAAGAACATCAAAATTGGAACAACTGAAAATGTGAAAGATTCTGACAAAATTTCTTTCACTGATCTATTTCCAAAAGTAGACATTCGTTGTTGGTCATACTTTGGACATTCACATAACACATGTCTGACCGTTATTATTACTCTGCATTCTGAGCACTCGGGAGCCGGGCCATGTGGGCTGCTCATTAAGTGCCCATGTGTCAGACGAGTATGGCCTATTCTGAGGCGTGTTAAAATTACTTGTGCATGTCTCTCTCTCTGATATGATGAACTCCATTTTTTAACATTAGGTTTTATTTCTTTCAATTTATTACTTTCAGGTTCTTCATCCCATATATATTGCCATTTATTTATGATACCCATTTTTATGTGAGTTGCATAATCAGTAACAGGGATATTCGCATTTGATCTTGTCATATGAGTTGCTGCTTTAGCTGCTTTGTCTGCATCTTCATTTCCTTTGATCCCTACATGCGCAGGGATCCAACATATTTCTACATTTTTTCCATTATTACATAATTTATGGAGATATAATTTAATTTGTTGTACTATATTATTATTTGATTTGTAACTTTGAATAGCTTTTATAGCGCTTCTTGAATCACTGAAAATCATAAAATTATTGAATGATGATTCTTTTATTATTTTTATACCTGATGCAATTCCATTCAATTCTGCTGTAAATACAGAAGCATTATTGGGAAGAGAGAACTGATAAGTTTTGTCTTGGGACACTGCAGCATATCCTACTCTGTGTTCTGATTTAGATCCATCTGTATATATTGCGTAATGTGGACCTTTTTGGTTTATATGCTCTACTGTATGCTGTCTATGGTGTTCTGTTGTATCTATATGAGTCACTTTTTGATAAATACTTGAGGTGTGAGCAAATTCTCGTTTTATTTATTGTCCAGGAAGGAGGTGATTTTACTATTAAAGGCACTTGTATTTTTATATTCAGCGACTCAAACAATCTTCTAGCTCTAATTGGGAAAGGTGGTGGATGGTTATTTATAAATACATCTCTTAATTCAAATAATTTTTTGGTTGGAGAATCACTAGTTTGAATTCTTAAAGCACTTTTCATTGTTACTAGCTCTCTATGGAGAGACAAAGGCAGTTCACCACATTCAACTTGTAACAATGATTTTGGTGATGATCTAAAGGCTCCTGAGCATATTCTAAGGCCTCCATTGTGGACAGGGTCTAACATTTTCAGCACTGCGTCAGATGCCGAGCCATATACTTCGCTTCCATAATCAATGATGGACAGAATTGCTGCTTTATACAGTACAGTAAGGGTATGTCTATCGGCTCCCTAGGTAGTGTTCAATAGTTTTCTAATTAGATTTAATGCTCTTTTACTTTTAGATTTTACATATGTAATGTGGGCTCTCCAGTTCAAGTGGGTATCTCAAATACTAATCCCAAAAATTTTGCTGTTTGGCCAATTGGTATACTATGGTTTCAGATTTTTAAATCTATTTCTTCACCTTTTTTCCACTTTTTATTTTTATAAAACAGGACTGCTTGAGTTTTATCTATGGAAAACTTAAAGCCTACAGATGAGGCCCATTCATCTATTTTTACTATGCTTTTATTAATGATTCGTTCTGCATGTTTTATTCAGGATGCTGAATAATATATGGCAAAATCATCCATGTACAGGTTACTTTTAATGCCAATAGGTAGATTTTTACTGATATCATTAATTGCTAAAGTAAACAGTGTGCCACTAAGGACGCTTCCCTGTGGAACACCATTTTCAAGTGAAAATGTTGTAGACAGATCATCATCAATTCTCACCTGAAAATTGCAGTTTGTCAAAAAGTTCTGTATAAACCTAGGTAAATGTCCACTGATGTTATTTTGTAAAGTTTTTAATATAGCATACCTCCATGTGGTATTGTATGCCTTTTCAATGTCAAAAAAGACAGCTACAGCAATTTGTTTTTGTTCAAAACCTCTACGTATATGGTCTTCTGAGTTACAGAGAGAATCCAATGTGGATCTGTTACACTGTGACCAAAACTGAGTGGGAGTTAAATTTTATTTTCTCGAATGTGCCATGTTAGTCGAGCATTTACCATTTTCTCTAACAATTTGCATAAGCAGCTTGTTAAAGAAAATGGTCTGTAATTATTTACGTTACTGGGATCTTTTCCAGATTTGGGGATAGGAATTATTATAGCTTTACGCCATTCATCTGGAAATAAATTTCGAAGCCATAAATGATTATAAAGCTCTAAAAAGTATGACTTTGCCAAAGGTGCTAAGTGGCAGATCATCACAAAACAAAAATTGTCACCTCCAGGAGCAAATTTATTGCTGTTCGAGAGAGCATATTCCATCTCTGACATACTAAATTTTCTATTATAATATATATCGTCTATTGTTTCAAAATTTATTGTTATTAATTCTATTTTATTTTTTTTTTGTGCGGAAGTGTTCATCTAAATTCTTATCGCTACTTATATTTGCTAAATTTTCTCCCATTATACTACTTATTTCTTTTGAATCAAGTGTACTTTTCCCATCTTTTAATATGGCATGTGTAGGTGGTTTGACATGGGTACCATTTATTTTCCTGAATTTTTCCCATATTTTTTGTATGGGAGTATTATTAGAGAGATCTGATACGCATTTCCTCCATGAAATGATTCTTCCTTGAATTACTTCTTTTTTAAATTTTGCAGATATTTTGTTGTATACAGGTTTTAATGTATCAATTTCTAGTAATAATACAGTCATTTTTTGAAAAGTTCTTTCTAATATTGGTAATTTTTTATTAATTTTATTGAACTTTCTGTTCAAATTATCTAATCGTCTCCCTATTGAGTGTTTAATATTTATTAATTCTGTTAACTCATCAGACCACCAGGGAACTTTGTGTTTTGTTGGATGGGGTTTTGACTTTGGTATTGCTTTATCAGCAGCATTTTTAATGAAATCAACAAGAAATTTATTAGTTTTATTATGGTCTTTTAAATATTCAAATTGTGGAATATTTCTAGTGTGTATTTCATATCGCTCCCAATCTGCTTTATAAATTTTATAATGAGGGACATGTTTTGCAGGATTATTTTGCAATGAGGAAATTAATATTGGGAAATGATCACTGGTGTGCAAGTCATCAACTGTATTCCAATCCAATCTGTCAACTATGCTTGTTGTACATAAAGTTAAGTCTACTGAGGAAAACATTCCATGTGCTTTTGAAAAAAATGTGCTAATTTCGTCAACATTTATACAGCACATGTTGGAATCCATGAAATCTTCTATTTTACTACCTATTCTATTTGAGTTTGTACAATGACAGTCCCATATTGGGTTGTGAGCGTTAAAATCACCTACTATTAATGTAGGTTCCTTGCTGTTGTTAAGTAAATCTTTAAGTTTATCAATGTCTTAACTTTTATTAGGTTGGTTATATAGGTTACAAATTATGTAATTATCGTTTTTTATTCGTATTTTAATACTTAATATTTGCAAGTCAGTAAAATTCACAGGTACTTTTTCATAACATACTTTGTTATGTACATATATAGCAGTACCTAAATTTCCTTCTTCTTCTCTAGATGTAGATACTAAGGTATATTTACCTATTGTTGATATTGTTTTGTTGACATGTTGTAAACATATTATCATTGGCTCATATTCCTTTAGTAATCGTTGTATTTCTCCCAAATGTAATCTGGTCTGTAGACCATTTACGTTCCACTGTATAATATAATTGTTGAAAGTATAACGTTAGTGTGTTCAAGTGTTATTTTCTTTTTGTGGATCATCAATTTGCATTTTTTCTAAAATCCTATTTACAATATTTATTTGTTTTTCTTTATAAGACATTATGTGTCCAATGCACATACAGCCCTTTTCGTGAGTGTCCAAACTAGCAGTTTCTTTATTTCTGTAACTTATAAAATTTCGTATAGTGTTTGTTAAACTGTCTTTTGTTATGCTTTCATTTTTGTTGCACAGTTCAATGAAACATTCATTACATCCACATGTGTTTTCGTGTGTCGTTTTTTCATTTACTCTTGCTGCACCTATTGTTGGTGATGGGGTAATCTCTTCTCCCATCACATAATCATTATTGTCAATGGTTTGTTCCTCTGCTATTTCTTTGGTGTTCTGGGTATCTGTTTCTATTGGTTTTATTATTACTTTAGGAGACAAAGGTATTTTCTTATTATTTGGTTTATGTTCTTTCTTGGGGTCTCCCGCCTTTATTTTAATGGATGTATCTCTAATAATAGTTGGTATTTTGTTGGTCTTGGGTGGAGTTCTCTCTAAAGGTCTCTTTTTTTTCTTTAGTTTCTAATTCATCATAACTATCTTTTAATATTTCTGTGGTGCTTGTATTGTCTTCTAGTGATTCTATTTCTCTCAAAATCTCAAATGAATTTGAGCAAAGATTTGTATGCATTTCTTGGTCCTTTGCTATATTAGCTTCCTCTTGCAAAGTGGTTGTTTTTCTTTGAGACTGATCTATCAGGGTTTTGTTACTCTTATTTATTTCCGTTTTTGTTTCTTTGTTTGATCTTATTGCTGTAGAAAAAGTTCGTTTCTTAGTGGGATCATGCATTCCTCTAACCTTTAATTCTAATTTGGCCTCTTTTATAGGCATTCCTGTCCTTTCCTGAAGTAATTTCAATTCCGTATTGTATATATAATACATACATTCCTTAGATCTTGCATGGTGATTTTGTCCACAGTTCACGCATTTTGGTTCACCACACCTCCACTGTGTGGCATGTTTGTCAGATCCACAGTATGCACATACAGATGTATTACAGCAATTTTTCCTTGTATGTCCATACATACTACAGTTTTGGCACTGTAGTGGTTTTGGGACATACGGTCTCAGTTCTCTGCTTTGGCCTAAGATTTTTATTTTTAAGGGTAATTCATGGCCTTCAAATTTTATCTTTGCTATTCTTAGTATTTTTTCATTACTCCGTCTACTAGCTATGTTGTAAATTTCGCAGTCTTGTATATTGTTGTACCCTTTTTTAAAGGAATCTAGCAATATTTTCTTTTCTATTGGTTCATCATTATCAGGGAGTACTATGGTACCCTGTACACTGTTCATATTGACATGTTTTTTAATATTTACTTTTACATTATCAATATTTTTTTATATTTAAGTAGTTTTCCAATTGATTTCTTGTAGTGGTTTCTATCAACCACATCTGTTCTTTTACTTGTCTGAATGACATTTCAGTAGTTGAATGTCGATTCAATAGGAAGTTTTCTAGTTTCAATGGCGATATTTTTTTCTCTGTTTCTAAGGTTAGGAATCTTGACCAACTTGCACTCCCAAAGAGGGAGTCGAAGCGGGTCAATGTTGGGTCAAGATATGTGTTTTTTTTTTTTTTTGGCTTGTTTTTCATTGGAGCATAGGGCTCCAGTATAATTACATTCGTAATTTTTTCTGATTTTTCCAGAGAGAGGTCAGAGGAGGTTCCTGCAGTCGTCAACTGTGCCGAGTAGCTACCATCAATGGGTCCAGGGGTACTTAAATCATTAATACAACTTTGCATTAAGACTGAAGTAAAAAATAAAAAAAAAAGTAAATAAACCTGAAAACCTTAAAAAGATATCATCAGCCTTTCGTGGGGTTTATTCTTCCGCCAATGGCACAAGTGAGAACCGACTCCCAAATGTCCGCGTCCCTACCCTACCCCATAGGGGATGGCCCAACATGATTAGAGTTGCCCAAGTGTAAGCCAAACCCGCTTGCTAGGACTGAGAGTATTTCAAGAATACAATCGTCCCCACCCTGATCATGTTATGGGCAAACCGGATAGAATGCCGAGAGTCCTATCCCTAGAACCAGACCTCCCTGGAATCCGTGGTCCAGCCCCAAAGAATAGTTCCGCCTGATATCTTTCAGGTCCGAACACTATCGGGTAGATGATGGTCCTACCACAGTTCTCACTATTTAGCTTCGGATATAAACCCATTCCCAGCTATGATATCTTTTCCTATTTATCAGGTCCACCAAATTTTATCAAACGTGGAAATTTCCACAAATCTAATCCAAAACAATATACGATGGCATATGAGACTCTTGGACTCGAACCCAGAAACAAATTCCTGGGGTTCAAGAACCCCCTCACCACAACAAGGTGGTCTCATATTGAGGGGGTTGTTGTACATAGAGTTAAGTCGATTGAGGAAAATGTTCCATGTGTTTTGGAAAAATATGTGCTGATTTCGTTATCATTTATACAGCACATGTCATATGAATCTACGAATGGCTCTATTTTACTTCCTGCTCTATTTGAGTCTGTACAATTACAGTCCCACGTTAGGTTGTGGGCATTAAAATCACCTACTATTAATGTTGGTTCCTTGGTATTGAGTAATTCTTTGAGTTTGTCAAAGTCATAATTTTTATTAGGTTGATTGTACATATTATGAAGTACATAGTTATCGCTTTTTATTCGTACTCTAATACTCGACGTCTGCAGATCAGTAAGGTTTACATGTCATAACATACTTTGTTGTGTACATATATAGCAGTACCTAAATTTTCTTCGTCCTCTCGTGATGTTGATGCTCAGGTTTATTTACCTATTGTTGATATTGTTTTGTTGACATGTTGCAAACATAATATCATTGGTTCATATTCTTTTAATAACCGTTGTATTTCTCCTAGGTGTAATCTGGTCTGTACACCATTTACGTTCCATTGTATAATATAACTATTGAAAATATTTTTTTATAGCGGTCGATTTTTACTCTCTTTTCTTGTATTATCAATTTGGATTTTTTCTAATAATTTACTCACGACATTCATTTGTTTTTCCTTATAATAAACTAAGTGCTCAATGCACATGCACCCTTTTTCATGGTTATTCAGATCTGTGGTTTCTTTTTTTCTACATTTCATAAAATTTCTTATAATGTTTGTTAAACCATCTTTTGTTATGCTTTTGTTGTTATTGCATAATTCAATGAAACAATCATTACATCCACAAGTATTATCATGTGTATTTCTCTTTTCATTTGCTCTTGTACCAATTACTGGAGATGGAGTAATCTCTTCTCCCTTGACATAATCATTATCATCCATGGTATGGTTCTCTTTCACTTCTTCAGTGTTCTCGACACTTGCCTTCATAGGTTTTACTATTATTTTAGGGGATAAAGGTATATTCTTAGCTTGTTTTTGTTTTTGTTCCTTTTTCATCTCCTTTATCTTTGGTTTAACTGATGTTTCTCTAATAATAGTTGGTTTCTTCGTTTTGGGTGGTGTTCTCTCCAAAGGCCTTTTTTTATCTTTAATTTCCTGTCTATCTCTACCCTCTTCTGTCACTTTAGTAGCAGCATCCTCCTGTGTTTCTATCTGCATTAATATTAAAAATGAATTGGATAAAATATTATCCATCTCATTTGTCCCTGTTTTTTATTCTTTACCATTTTATTTTTTATTTCTAAATTATTCATTTTTTCTTGAGATTTACTTTTCTGTGCTCTGTTACTTCTGTCTGTTTGCGTTTTTGCTTCATTTTTTGCTCTTGTTATTGAGGAATATGTGTGTTCCTTAGACGGATCTTGAATTCCTCTCACTTTTAATTCCAACTTAGCCTCTTTTATAGACATCCCAGTTCTTTCCTGTAGTATTTTAAATTCCGTATTGCCCACAGTTTACACACTTAGGTTCACTGCACTTCCACTGCGTGGTATGATCAGTAGATCCACAATAAGCGCATACCGGTTCATTTCTACAATTTTTGTATGTGTGCCCATACTTACTGCAATTTTGACACTGCAGTGGCTTTGGGACATAGGGTCTCAACTCTCTATTTTGGCCTAAAATTTTTATTTTTTGAGGTAGATCTTCACCCTCAAATTTTATTTTTGCTATTTTTAACGTTTGTCTATTGCTGTCTTTTTTTGAGAGTCCAATAGCATTTTCTTATCGACTGGTTCGTTATTGTTTTCAGGAAGTACAATGGTACCCTGAATGCTGTTCATAGTTTCGTGTTTTTTTCACTTTTATATTAATACTGTCTATATTTCTTTTGGACTTACGTTTTGTTGTGGCTTCTATAAGCCAAGTTTTTCCTTTATTTGTCTAAACAACATGTCTGTCGTTGGATGTCTGTTTAATAAATAATTTTCTAGTTTTAGGGCTGAAATATTTTGGTCAGCTTCCATGGTTAGAAACCTTGACCAGCTTCCACTCCCAAAGAGAGAGTCGAAGTGAGTCAAGGTTGGGTCACGTCGGTATTTACTCCTTTTTGGAGTTTTATAGGGTATTAAGGTTTTAATACCACTCTGATTTGGATTATTTGGATTATCTATAGAATTGCCCATTTCCATGCTAGAAGATTTGCTCTGTGCTGGATTATTATTATTAAAGTAGTTTAACCAGACCACCGAGCTGACTTTCAGCTCTCATAGGGCTGGCCCGAAGGATTTGATTAAAATACTAGGTCCAGGCCTGAAGTCAAGCGCTAGGACCCAATAGATCATTCAGTACAATGATGAATGAATTAAAATGAAATTAAAAACTGCACATAGGCACGTCTTCTCATACTGAAACACATACATACAATAAATACATTTACTCAGACTTCCTTACATACATACTAAAACGGTATATTAAAATTCAGGATATAAATTAAGCGAAATTTTTAAATTTTGCCCTTTTTTTTTTAAATTCAACAAGTGTTAAAAGGGCTTTCGAGCTTTTATTATTTACTTATTTTTATATTTTATTAATTAAATTACAGTTCTTCAAGAACATCAAAATTTGAACCACTGAAAATGTAAAAGATTCTGACAAAATTTCTTTCTCTGATCTATTTCCAAAAGTTGACATTCGTTGTTGGTCATACTTTGGACACTCACATAACACATGTCTGACTGTTATTATTACTCTGCATTCTGAGCACTCCGGAGACGGGCCATGTGGGCTGCTCATTAAGTGCCCATGTGTCAGACGAGTATGGCCTATTCTGAGATGTGTTAAAATTACTTGTGCGTGTCTCTCTCTCTGATATGATGAACTCCATTTTTTAACATTAGGTTTTATTACTTTCAATTTATTACTTTCAGGTTCTTCATCTCATATAGCTCTGTGCTGGAGCTGCGGTCGTCATCTGTGCTGGAACAATGCCATTAGAGGGTCCAGGGGTACTTAAATCTTTAACACTACTTAGCATAAAGATTGAAGGAAAGAGAAAAAAAAATAAAAAAGAAACCTGAAAACCTTAAAAAGATATCATCAGCCTTTCATGGAGTTTATACTTCCACCAATGGCACAAGTGAGAACTGACTCCCAAATGTCCGCTCCCTACCCTACCCCACAGGGGATGGCACAACATGATTCGAGTGGCCCAAGTGTAAGCCAAACCCGCTTGCTAGGACTGAGAGTATTTCAAGAATACAATCGTCCCCACCCTAATCATATCATGGGCAAACCGGATAGAATGCCGAGAGTCCTATCCCTAGAACCAGACCCCCTGGAATCCGTGGTTTAGCCCTAAAGAATAGTTCCGCCTTTGAGCTATCAATCCGATAACTCTCAGGTCTGAACATTATCGGGCAGTTGATGATCCTACCACAGTTCTCACTATTTAGCTTCGGATATAAACCCATTCCCAGCTATGATATCTTTTCCTATTTATCAGGTCCAATTAATTTTAGTAACAGTGGAAAATTCCACATAATATAATCCAAACAAATATATATGATAATGCCATATGGGACTCTTGGACTTAAACCCGGGAACGGATTCCTGGGGTTCAAGAGCCCCCTCACCACGTCAAGGCGGTCCCAAAACGAGGGGCCTTCCTGACGAAGTATGTCAGTTCCAGCAGATGTATAATAGACACAATTTTCCTTTCTTGTATTTACCTTATTAGATCTCGGGGAGCGACACATAATTATGGAGAATGGACAGTTCTTAAGCGTAGATCAGACTCCGATACATTTATTAAAAAAAAGTAGGACGAGGAACTTCTTGACATGCATGGGGACAGACAGGATTTCCACAACGTCTGGGGCAAAGATCCAATTTGCCTGTCTACAAGAGGGAGACAAGACAGAACGTTCCACTTATAAGGTAATTTCCCTTAAGTCGCATGTCTTAATAAGAATTAAAGGAGAATATTAAATCTTGGCTAATGGCAAGGTAGTTTCTGGCTTGCAATGAGGTGGGAATGGGAGGAAGCATTTTTGGGCTTTTATGCACAATATGATAACATTACCGCACAAACAAACAAAAAAATGTTAAATGTTTGTGATTTTGCTGAATATAGTATACGAATGTACTAATGATAATCAGAGCAGAGCAGATGTGTGCATGCATTATAACAATACAGAAATGTACATAAAAATGAAAGAGGATCATAAAGAACTTGAATGGTGGGCACTGAGTTATGCCTAAACGAACAATTATCCCAACAACGTGGCACCAGACGAGAGAAAGAACTGAACTTCCTGTCAGAGCGTCCTCTTCTGTCATGCACAAAAAAAGAAATGATATCGACGACATGGTTTGTATGATTCCACTCGTCACTCTTGGAGTTGTCAGTTAACCAAGAAAGTACATATGTAAATCCCTTCAGAAGTTGCCAGGTGACCTTCTAGTCAAGTAAGTTCAAGACAAAGCGATTAAAAAACATTGCAATTTAGACGACCTAAGGTCCTCTGAACGCATTACTCTGCTCTGCGGCTTAAAATAGTACGGGTACGAGAAATCTGAAGCATGGTGATGAATGGCGAATTCATTTATACTTAGTAGCCTCCCCACATACATTTCGCTTTTATCTTTTGCTTGCTTCAAAGGTTATGCCCTATGGTGTTTGACTGGTTGGTTGGTCTAGATTAACTCGGTTTATCCCAGCAAGGAGGCTTACCTAGAGGCTGTCCGGACGTGTGGTGAGGTGTTTAAGGTCTCAAGACGTCTGGTGTGTAGCTACAGGATCTGACCTACCAACAGAGGCGATTGACTGAAGAAGTCAGCTTTTTGAGTTTACAAATCCATCCATCAAGTGACCAGAAATGAGGATAAACAGTTTGAAGAAAGAATATAGGCTACTTAAGGGGAATTTAGGATAAACATTTAGAAGCTGGAATGACTGCAAAATTTCTCAGAGGGAAAATCAAGATATATGCAGCATTTGTGATTAATATGACACCCAAACTTATAAGACCCTTTGTATTTCATAATGATGAATATGAGGGACTGACTTCGAGATCTGCTTTTGTGGAAAAATAACTGCCCTCAAAAAATTCAAGTCCAAGTTTCTCTGCATTGGAATTCCCCCCACAAAAAAACTCGCAGAAACTCACATCTTCCTTTATTATCTTGTTGATTCGAGACGGCCCTGGCATTTCGCAGCTTTATGGAGCACCAGACCTGTTTTGCTCCTGCTCTGGAGCTATTTCACCTTTCTCGACATCATCGAGACAAGCAGTAGGTAAGTCAGAGCAGATATCGCATCTCCGAGTTTCTTTTCACTTCGTCCGTGAAGAAATTTGGCGAAGTGCCCATAATCTTCGCTGGAAGCGTTGGAAAGACAATGGAAAATAAAGGCGAGACATCATGAGAATCGCTGTTCAATTTTGCCCTTCAATAATATTAGGTGTAATTTCATGTACACCAAAATATTTTTTCTCCTGTTTTCATTATTATTATTTTTTCTATAATAATTAGGATAAACGAGAGAACTAGATACTCTTCCCCGAAAATTTAAGGAGGAAGTTGAAAGGGAAAAAAATTTATTTAATCTGCATTATTTCCATATTAACTTCACTTCATCTTCCTTAAAATTTGTCACGTTGCAACTGTCGCATTTCTGAGGAACGTGTCTGGTATACTTTTATTCCATTCCATTTTTTCATTTGATGTTCATTTATTTATGTCAATTTTGGTGCACTCTCGATTATTATTTTAACTGCTATGTTTCTGTGGGTTCCGCTTTCACAGCTTTCCTTCACTGACTGTTTAATATTAGCAGATTTAGTAATTGCAACCCTATTACAAAGTTAATCGGGTATTTTTTGTTTTTTTATTCTTCAA
This sequence comes from Macrobrachium rosenbergii, assembly GCF_040412425.1. Lineage (NCBI taxonomy): Eukaryota > Metazoa > Arthropoda > Malacostraca > Decapoda > Palaemonidae > Macrobrachium > Macrobrachium rosenbergii. The sequence continues at coordinate 506,055 of NC_089756.1, read as the reverse complement.
GATGAATTGCTATACATTATGGATGGCGAAGAAGAAACAGTTACCAAAACAGAATAATAGTAAAACCTTAATATAAAATTCTTTAAACTGCATAATAGCATACCTCAGCATTCAGACCACGACTGTTATACAAAAACATTTTGTGAGGCGATTGGAGGCTTATCATTGTCCTGGGTAAAATAACGGTATTGGTATGATTTATCACATGTCCTCGGGGGATAATACTCCCTTATTTATTTAACACTGGTAAAAAATGAGCGGGAAGAAGACGATACAACAATCAATTCTTAGTTGCGAAAAAATGTTAAAGAGAATTATGAACTATGAAGTGAGATTAAAACAAATAAACAAAACATTCTTCATGTATCCAGATAAGATTGAATCATTTTGTCTTAATGAAATTTAAAGAATTAGGTTAATATAGACATGTATATATATGTGTATATATATATATATATATATATATGTGTATATATATGTATATATATATATATATATATATATATATATATATATATATATATATATATATATATATATATATATATATATATATATATTGCCAGTGTACTTTTTTTGCTTACCAACCAAGAACTGACGCTAATATGACTTCCGTCTAAATATGAGGAAGTGTTAGAACTTAATGTGTGCATATATGCCACCGTGAACCTCTCCTTTCCTCTCGGAAGATAATAAGGTAACCCTTCCTGCTCTTCAGTAAATGGCTGCTAACTGAAGGCTCATTTGCTGAAACGTAATAATACATCTTGTTTCTTAAATCACAGAGAGAGAGAGAGAGAGAGAGAGAGAGAGAGAGAGAGAGAGAGAGAGAGAGAGAGAGAGAGAGAGAGACTGGTTTTACATTGCCTGCATAATGGTCTGATATTTTTTCATATGTTTAATGTCTCCTCAAACCGGGGCGTTTCTCAGTACAGTTTATTTGCACAGAGGAAACGTCTTTGTTCAACTGTAAGTTCACTTTGCCTTTCAAAGGCGCGGCATAAAAAAAATCATTTGTCATCATTGGCGTTAGAGAGAGAGAGAGAGAGAGAGAGAGAGAGAGAGAGAGAGAGAGAGAGAGAGAGAGAGAGAGAGAGTCATTTCCCTAGCACTAATAAAATACAAGGTTTCCAACGGTATCCTAATCTTGCAATACGTATCTATTATAATGTGATCTCTCACCCTCTAGGTTACTATATGACTGAAACATGAAATCAAAATCTTTTAAAAAATATAAATTGTATAATATACACTCTCTTCGTTAGCTTCTGAAGTGCATTAAAGAATTACAAAAACGTTTTACACTTAAATGATCGGAAATAGAAAAAAAACTCCACTCCATCCCTGGAAGAGATCTTGCTCTCCCAATGGTCATTCAATTTCCAGTCATACACTACTATATACATATATATATATATATATATATATATATATATATATATATATATATATATATATATATATATATATATATATATATATATATATATATATATATATATATATATATATATATATACATACAGTATAGGGTTGCCAGATTTCAAGATAAGCAATCCGGGACATTCTTAAAATCTCTCTAATACATAGACATCCCCAGATAAACATATTATAAATAGATACAGACGCAGTGAAAAACATCAAGCAAGTATTTTAATAGGATATTAAGAAAAAAAATTTGTTAAGCTAATATTTAATGCAAATTACAATAAATAAACTGAAGAAACGGAAAATAATCCAGAAAATTTGTAATCATTACAAATAATTAAGATACCAAAGTATCTTTTTCATATGAAAACTGAAGATAAATGAAAATAAGAAAATTGTATGCACAGAAATAATGAAAATTTAACTTTTTATTTTAGTTGTATTTCTCAGATGATTTTGCTTTCTTTAGAAGTTCCATATTTCCTAATACCTGCCAGTAAAATTCCTTGCAATGACAATTTATGTTCCACTTACACTGTAAAATAGCCTCTACAGTTGTCACATCCAATTTATTCCTCTCGTCAGTCCACTGAGCACTCATCATAGAAAAGACACGCTCAACATTTGCATTATGCGCAGGTATACTAAACAAATATTGACACAAAATTAATATCTCAGAATACTGTTCTTCGAAGTCGAACTGCTGTAGGATAAAGCCATTTTTCATGACACATCTTGGTCATCCATTCTTCAGGTTTACTCTGCATTTGTTTATCAAGGAGTATTTTAAATGTTGACCACTGACAGAAAAGGATGTTGTCGTCAATGTTTACACCTTTGTTTTTAACACTAGACAAGACGATTGTATTTGTTCCCATGCTGGAAGTGTATCTAATAACATCCATGAAAAGATATCAAAACTTTCTAACGATGAAGCCCATTTCTTAAGATAGTCATGGCAAGTGACGTAGTAGTTATCCACCTCAAGTAGGAATTTTTCATCTCTTGAGATGTGATTTCATCATCTTTAAGGCACCGTTTAACACTAAGAGGAATAAACTTTTCATCCATTCTTGCCTTTATTAAAGCAACTATTTCTTTTAAACAGCCAAGCACTTCAATAATGCTGTTATCTCTCTTTCAATCTTCATAATCCTGCTGCTAAATACATACTCAAGACTGTGAACAAAATATAGGTAGGCTTCGCTCAGTGGATTGTTAAAAAATCTAAAAGAATTTGAGGAGCTTTTTCTTCAGAAGCAAAGAAAGATTTCAGTGCTTCAAATAATTTTAGGATTCTCTCAACTGCCCTCATCAAAGAAAGCCAACGAGTTTTAGAATGAGAGAGAACTGATGCATATTGAACACCAACAAAGTAGCAGAATTCTTTCAGTTTCTCAGTTCGAACAGTGTGTCTGAAATACTAAAGTATAAAAACACTTTAACAACGATTACTTCAACATCAATAGACAAGACATTGGCAGCGGTATGTGCAGCATTGTGGAGAATATGGGCTGGGCATCCTACACCTTCCATCGAGTCATTCATGCTTTTCTTGACTTTCGAAAAGACATTATTTGTGCCTTTACGTAAACGTCCACCAAAATTAGTATTAGTGTTATCGCCACCAAAAGCTACACATTTTTTAACATCCAGTCCTAATTCGATGAGGCTCTCTCTGCAGAAGTTTGAAATTGTTTCCGAGGTCTCATTTGGAAGGGATTTTACTCGCAATAATTTTATCTGCAAGCCATTCTTCCGTGAAAAATATTGTACAATCAACGGAAATATTTTCTCAGCATTATGGTTACTTGCATCTGTAGATATGCTATAAAAAGAAGAATTATTTATATCTTTAACAACTTCGGCAATGCTATGTGGAGCCAGAACGTTTTTAATTATTGCAGAACATTTTGTCCTAGCACTAGAAAATTTGCTTGCAATTTTGGAATCAGGAAATACTGTTGGCAGTAGTACATTCGTGCAATCATTTGAACTGAATGACTGATGATGGCAAACAGTATGAAAGGCCATGGCAACTTCTGCTGCTATTATCTTAGTTTCTTCATCTGTGTTTTTCTTGATCAAGAAATTTGTTATTTTATCATCTTTTGAAGTGGAGGAAACGTTTTGTTTGTGCTTTGTGGTTTCTATGTGCTGCCTCTTGATGATATCATTCTTCCCACCATGTTCAATAGTGAAATCGCAATGGCATAATCGACAGTTTGCTTCATAACAATTCCTGCCTTGTTTGATAAATGTCCATTCGCTGGAATATTCATCTCGAAACTTACATTTACGTTTTGACATCTTGTTTTAAAGATGAAAAAGGTAGGCCGTAGCAAACAGTAACGGGACACACACTTGAATGAGAGACTAATACAGTATTGATGCAGGAGTGCAGCTCGCCACTCACCAGACCGCAGCCAAGCAACCGAACAAGTTGCAAACGCGATTGACTGCGTCAGTCGTCACGTAACTTTTAGCAGCATCGTTGATTCGTTGGGTTATTCAAATTATATTTTCATCAATATAATTTCAACTGAAAACCATTACTTAATTTATTTTATAATGTAATGATCTTTATTTGATTTATTCATTTATTATTAGTCTATTTCATTATTTACTTTTTTTTTATGATGAACGAAATCCGGGACAAAAAATTATCCCGGGAGGGTCTATCCGGGACTCAGGACAAAATTATCAAATTCAGGACATGTCCCAAAATCGGGATCTGGCAACCCTAATACAGTATATATATATATATATATATATATATATATATATATATATATATATATATATATATATATATATATATATATATATATATATATATATATATATATATACATATACATACAGTGTATATATATATATATATATATATATATATATATATATATATATATATATATATATATACATATACATACAGTGTATATATATATATATATATATATTTATATATATATATATATATATATATATATACATATTTTTTTTTTTAACGTTAGTTTAACCAGACCACTGAGTTAATATCAACTCTCCTAGGCTGGCCTGAAGGATTAGACAAGCTATTTAAACTCTCTAAGAATTTAATTATAACTAGTGACTTATGTTAATCTAAGAATTAATTAAGTTAATTAGGAATATATTATAAATTATTCTATGAATCTTATATATACATACAGTATATATATATATATATATATATATATATATATATATATATATATATATATATATATATACATATATATATATATATATATATATATATATATATATATATATATATATATATATATATATATATATATATATATATATATATATATATATATATATATTGATCATTCCAACAAGCAGGTCAAGTTCCTTCTCTATCTCGTTCTAGCAAGATTGGGATAATCGAGAAAATATCCCTTTCATTGCCTCTTTAACAACCCTTCAAAGCTTTCCACTCCAAATTTCCTTCGACTTTTCGTAATTCTTTGCATGTTTTTTTTTTTTTTTTTTTAATAGTGCAAAAGAGTATTGCCTGAAAAGGCAAACATATTCAAATGGTGTAGAACGTGCCTTTTCCCCAAGGTGAGTTCGCTGCTCAGTCAGGTATTGAAAAAAGATTTAGGGTCATAAGGGTGATATTTCGATGTTATATTTTCAAGCAAAGACATGAATGCGGTAAAGAAAATGTAAGACCTTGTTGGGAAAAACAATCTCTCTCTCTCTCTCTCTCTCTCTCTCTCTCTCCATGTACTGTACCTCGTTTACTTATTAAGAAATATATCTAACATACATACATCACCATTTTGCCTGACATGTATAAATATACATTGACCTTTTTTGAATATGAACAGGCAACCTAATAAGGAATATCTATTTATTAGATATAAGTGTTTGTGTATTACAAAATAGACAAGGTTAAACAACGAACCAGCTTTTTTCCTCTATCTTTTCCTAAACGCATTACGGATGAAACTTTTCAGGGAATTAATTAATTTTATTCTGTGCTTTCAGTGCATGGCAATAACATAAATATGAAAGACTTCTTGCCACTTCAAATACATTATAAAATGATACAGTAATAAATACAATAAATAATTCCAATTTTTGCTGTATTGAGATTATAGACAAAACAAGAAATGGCGTGATAAGGGGAGTTAACTAAATACGAGATATTGCTAAATAACACTTTGTCAAATGAAATGAATATTAATTAACGTGCTAAACATTTCCTGTCATAATTCCATCTGTCGTTTGTGTGCTGCGCCACACTTTTCACAAACAAAAGGAATAAACTGCGACAAACAATGCACCACGTAATTTTTTAAATAATTTTTCTTCTGTTGTAAAGAATAATAAACATTACTGTAAAAGATTCATAAAGATGCCCGTATGATAAAGGGGATGACACCACACAACCAGGAACTTCTGCCAACGAAGAAATCGAGGCTACATTTATGGGCAAATAATAGAATGATCGGAATGCAGCTGCTCTTATTTCCAAACCAGGTGACATGACTAACATTTGAAGTCTACATTTGCATAGAATGCCAATGTTTATATTTACTTTCAATTTGAAACCTATGAAGTAAATATGACGGGAACTTGAATAGGCCTTTTGTGGGAAAAAAAAAAAAAAAAATTGGTTACATTTTTGTTGAACACCAGATTAACACAACTTTGCAAAAAAAAAAACCTTCTAACAAATAACAGACAGAGAAGAAGATGAAAAAGAGAAGAAGATAATAAAAAAGAAGAAAAATAAGGAGGAAATGTAAGTGAATGAAGTGCATAAGGCTTATATATATATATATATATATATATATATATATATATATATATATATATATATATATATATATATATATATATATATATATATATATATATATATATATATATATATATATATATATATATATATATATATATATATATATATATATATGTGTGTGTGTGTGTGTGTGTGTGTGTGTGTGTGTGTGTGTGCGTGCGTGTATGCAGTTATTTTCATTACTAGTTGCGAATATCGACATTAAAACTAAAGTCCAGCAATGCACATAGATTTCATAGATTATTAATCAGATCGCACTTGTTAGACTAACCTTTAATTTGCTTTGTTGAGAAATATCAATTGAGTGTTGTTTCCAGTCCATATCTTACCCGATCTTTCCTGGAAAAGCTCTCCTTTCGCTTGGCGCCTCTTCGCTCTCAGAATTTAGTATCTGTTTACTTTTAAAATTTTATTTGTTTGTATGGATATCCATCTTCCCATCTATGTAGAAATGTATGGGCATAACATTGATCTAATTATCGACTTACGCGCGCGCGCACAAACACACACACACACACATATATATATATATATATATATATATATATATATATATATATATATATATATATATATATATATATATATATATATATATATATATATGTGTGTGTGTGTGTGTGTGTGTGTACGTGTGCGCGCGCGCAAGTCGATAATTAGATCAATGTTATGCCCATACATTTCTACATAGATGGGAAGATGGATATCCATACAAACAAATAAAATTTTAAAAGTAAAGATACTAAATTCGGAGAGCGAAGAGGCGCCAAGCGAAAGGAGAGCTTTTCCAGGAAGGATCTGGTAAGATATGGACTGGAAACAACACTCAATTGATAGTTCCTCCGAATCCCACAGGAACCTTTTCATGAGCCCCGTAAGTGACATGGGAAGCAAAAGCATCGGGAGACAGGAGCTGAATACGATGAATCGAGATTACGGCTTATATATCATCAGAACCGACTCCTCTTTTAAGGGCCGTTTAATTAAGCGGAGACAGGAAACGTTCGCGTCTCCCCACTCCCGTTCCCACCCCCTTTCCAAGTTGCAGTACTTGAGCTCCTCCGACCAGTCTCTTCAGAAACTGGTGTTTGGGTTACTAACCCCAATGTCAGATTTTCCACGCACTGATCCTGGACTGCTGCCGGAGGCCGAAGAGAAGATGTGCATGCATTCATATATACAGTACAAACACAGGATATCCAAAGTTTGCAAGCCTTATATATATATGCAATATCTGCCCTTCTAACCCTCCACCATTAACTCTTTCTCTCATTTAATACTTCCTAACAATGACGAATGTCAACGGCAAAATTAACGTAAAGGAGAAATTACATTTCATTTTTATCAGTATTCATCTCGTCATTACTGTTGGACTTTTATTCTATTTTGCCCACAAATCTTTTCTTTAACATAACATGGGTTCTTCTACTTAGCCTAACACTGTGTCAGGGTTCTGATCTTCTTTGATTTTAGATTTAGCATCCTCCTCTATGCAAAAATACCATTATCCTCAGTCTGAATTTTAAAGTCTTTTTCCACTGATATATGAAGATACAAATTTTATCTGAGCGTGTGTGTGTGTGTGTGTGTGTGTGAAGGCTACACGAAGAGTACACGTGGTGAAGGTTTGTCCATGATCGTTTGAAATTTGCATATATCAATTTCTTAAGAACCACAAAGCCGTAGAGAGGTTTCATTACCATACACATATATAACATAAGGGAAGGCCGTAAGACAGAACCTACTTAAGTATTCAGATGTTCTACTGCTGGCTCAGACCTCCAGCTAAACATCCAGTTTGAAGGTAACATTTTTAATGATATTCATTGCTATCAACATTCAATACAGGGACCCAAGTAGACAGGTATGTCCTCGGGTGTCTGAAATATGGGAAGATATACGCCAATTAATAGTGATTCTTTGTATGGCTCATAAAGTCTCATTGTTTTCGGTGAAAAACCATCTGCCTCTCAGTTGAGTGAGTGCCATAGCTGACAAGCAAAGGGAGGAAAGAAATAAGATAGCAAGTTCATCTCAAAAGTTTTGCAGAGAACCGGAGTGGACGTATACATTTATATATACACATAGTACAGTATGCAGCAAAACTCGCGCGACTTTATTTTTGTACTGGACAAGCGTTGTTCTTCTAGAGTTGCCACTTATTATTAAATCTTGTATTTTACTTTGTAAACGTGTATGTATATATAAGGGAAATCTGGTCACTAGTTATGTAGAATCTTACAACTGAAGTATATTGGATGATGAAAAACAAAAACAGTTCATGCTATAATAATATTTCAGAACGTAAACTAAATACGTTACTGTAGCATGGCTCCCTCGTGAGGCTCACCGTGACTCCCTCCCTCCCTCCCGTGAGTCGTGGAACCGTCATCAGATCAGTCTGGATACTACAGTGAAACTGTGAAGGAGAAGAGGAGTCGCGATGGAGTGAAAAAGAAAAGATAAGCACAGCAAAGTCTAATGATAAAAACTGATGCGTTTGGGATAAGAATTCAGTGTTATTACTCTTTTCGCTTTTGCAGTTTTGTTTATAAAGCAAATGTTAGTCAGGGTCATGATTTCGATACCTGCAATAAATTAATACAAGTCATAACTAAGGCTACAGCCAAGGCTACATAGGTCTAGTATCCCGAGGAGTTTCTTCAGTATGAAGAAAAGATAAATAAATAAATAAATAAATAAATAAATAAATAAATAAGCGAGGTGGAGAGTAGTCTTCGCTCTTAGAAATACAATGAATTCTACCTTTTATTATTCTACTTTTACTTTAGAAATGAAAGACTATATTCAAGGCGGACATTATCAGCCACACCTATTGTGCACAGATTCTGGAAAATGACAACAACGTATTATAAATAATAATAATAATAATAATAATAATAATAATAATAATAATAATAATAATAATAATAATAATAATAATAATAATAATAATATGATGGCTCTGGAGTCTAGGCCTATGCTATTGGCTTTATAACATACTAGGCTATATTTCAGATAGCAACAATATATAGTTGCATCAAATTTTTGCAACTTATCAAGGGTGTCTATAAGACCTAAAGCAAGATCTGTGAAATTCCCCCACAGTCTTGGTGTGGTATACTTCCGTCATTAAAGAATATTATTATTATTATTATTATTATTATTATTATTATTATTATTATTATTATTATTATTATTATTATTATTATAGGATTAATAAGAATGACATAATCGAGAAGCGCGAAGTACACTTGGCCTACGGGTAAGGGGAGGGAGGCAAACAGCCATTTGAGCAGTTGACGTCTGGTTAGACCACGCCGCAACTACAGTACATCTCCGATACGTTCATTACGTTAAATATATTACTATGGTGGCTAAAAAGTCAATTTCATTAAGTATTTACGTCTCTTCATATTTACCCTAATTAAAAATTACTGCGTTCATGTTTTTATAATGATCTACCGGATATTTTGATAAAAAATATAGCATTGATACTTTAAAACCATGCTTAGTGAACTGTATATTTTTTTGAGCGAAGTTGCAAAATGTTTCGTCGTTGCAACTTAGCTCCATCCGAAATGTGAAGAAGGAAGGAGTTGCCAGTTAGCGACTTTTGAATGAAAATCACTGAAATCGAGTAACAAGAATTTTGCAACATGCTGTACATGCATACCCACACACACACATATATATAATCAGTAATCTACAAACGTCCTTTAATATCCAATTCACTCTACCTCGGAAATAATATATTTTCATATATATGTTACCAAAGGGGAATTTTTTGGTTGATAATAAGTTCGTCGTCCCGTGGGCTCAAACCAGCAAAGGACAAGAACTCAGGACTACAGTGGACGCATTTAAACCACGCGGCCAGCAAGTGAGGTATAAGTGGATATCGTCTCCCATATACAAATCGCCCGTCGAACTCAGGTGTTTGTATTTAGAGACAATATCCACCCACCTCTTCCATGCTAACCATGTAGTGCGTTTGTCGCACGCAGCCATATAATGACTTTTTATCACATCACCGTGATTCATATACAATCAGTAAGCTACAAACGTCCTTTAATATCCAATTCGCTCTACCTCGGAAATAATATATTTTCAAATATGTTACTGAAGGGGAATTTTTTAGTTGCTAATAAGTTCGTTGTTCAGTGGGCTCAAACCAGCGAAGGACAAGAACTCAGGACTACAGTGGACGCATTTAACCCACGCAGCCAGCAAGTGAGGTATAAGTAGATATCGTCTCCGATATACAAATCGCCCATCGAACTCAGGTGTTTGTATTTAGAGACGATATCCACCCACCTCTGCCATGCTAACCGTGTAGTGCGTTTGTCGCACACAGCCATATTGTGACTTTTTATCACATCACCGTGATTCATATACAATCAGCAAGCTACAAACGTCCTTTAATATCCAATTCGCTCTACCTCGGAAATAATATATTTTCATATATGTTACCGAAGGGGAATTTTTTAGTTGATAATAAGTTCGTCGTCCCGTGGGCTCAAACCAGCGAAGGACAAGAACTCAGGACTACAGTGGACGCATTTAAGCCACGCAGCCAGTAAGTGAGGTATAAGTGGATATCGTCTCCCATATACAAATCGCCCATCGAACTCAGGTGTTTGTATTTAAAGACGATATCCACCCACCTCTGCCATGCTAACCGTGTAGTGCGTTTGTCGCATGCAGCCATATCATGACTTTTTATCACATCACCGTGATTCATATACAATCAGTAAGCTACAAACGTCCTTTAATATCCAATTCACTCTACCTCGGAAATAATATATTTTCATATATGTTACTGAAGGGGAATTTTTTAGTTGATAATAAGTTCGTCGTGAAATGGGATCGAACCAGCGAAGGACAAGAACTTAGGACTACAGTGGACGCATTTAACCCACGCGGCCAGCAATTGAGGTATAAGTGGATATCGTCTCCCATATACAAATCGCCCATTGAACTCAGGTGTTTGTATTTAGAGACGATATCTACCCACCTCTGCCATGCTAACCGTGTAGTGCGTTTGTCGCACGCAGCCATATTATGACTTTTTATCACATCACCATGATTCATATACAATCAGTAAGCTACAAACGTTCTTTAATATCCAATTCGCTTTACCTCGGAAATAATATATTTTCATATATGTTACCGAAGGGGAATTTTTTAGTTGATAATAAGTTCGTTGTCCCATGGGCTCGAACCAGTGAAGGACAAGAACTCAGGACTACAGTGGACGCATTTAACCCACGCGGCCAGCAAGTGAGGTATAAGTGGATATCGTCTCCCATATACAAATCGCCCGTCGCACTCAGGTGTTTGTATTTAGAGACGATATCCACCCACCTCTGCCATGCTAACCGTGTAGTGCGCTTGTCGCACGCAGCCATATTATGACTTTTTATCACATCACAATGATCCATATACAATCAGTAAGCTACAAACGTCCTTTAATATCCAATTCGCTCTACCTCGGAAATAATATTTTTTCAAATATGTTACTGAAGGGGAATTTTTTAGTTGATAATAAGTTCGTCATCCCGTGGGCTCGAACCAGCAAAGGACAAGAACTCAGGACTACAGTGGACGCATTTAACCCACGCAGCCAACAAGTGAGGTATAAGTGGATATCGTCTCCCATATACAAACCGCCCGTCGAACTCAGGTGTTTGTATTTAGAGACGATATCCACCCACCTCTGCCATGCTAACCGTGTAGTCCATTTGTCGCACGCAGCCATATTATGACTTTTTATCACATCACCGTGACACATATACAATCAGTAAGCAACAAACGTCCTTTAATATCCAATTCGCTCTACCTCGGAAATAATATATTTTCATATATGTTATCGAAGGGGAATTTTTTAGTTGATAATAAGTTCGTCGTCCCGTGGGCTCGAACCAGCAAAGGACAAGAACTCAGGACTACAGTGGACGCATTTAACCCACGCGGCCAGTAAGTGAGGTATAAGTGGATATCGTCTCCCATATACAAATCGCCCGTCGAACTCAGGTGTTTGTATTTAGAGATGATATCCACCCACCTCTGCCATGCTAACCATGTTGTGAGTTTGTCACACGCAGCCATATTATGACTTTTTATCACATCACCGTGATTCATTTACAATCAGTAAGCTACAAACGTCCTTTAATATCCAATTCGCTCTACCTCGGAAATAATATATTTTCATATATGTTACCGAAGGGGAATTTTTTAGTTGATAATAAGTTCGTCGTCCCGTGGGCTCGAACCAGCGAAGGACAAGAACTCAGGACTACAGTGGACGTATTTAACCCACGCGGCCAGCAAGTGAGGCATAAGTGGATATCGTCTCCCATATACAAATCGCTCGTTGAACTCAAGTAACATATATGAAAATATATTATTTCCGAGGTAGAGCGAATTGGATATTAAAGTACGTTTGTAGCTTACTGATTGTATATGAATCATGGTGATGTGATAAAAGACACACACACACACACATATATATATATATATATATATACACACATTCACACGAGTGAGTATGTGTGTGTGAGTAGGTTATACACAGTACACACATTTTATATATATATATATATATATATATATATATATATATATATATATATATATATATATATATATATATATATATATATATATATATATATATATATAGTGATACAGGGAACAGGGAAATACTCCAGGAAGCATATCCAGAGGAAGACGGACGAAAACCACACATCACTAGGCTGTCTTATTTATTTTAAAACCAACGTTTCGTAATTTTGTACTGAATTACATCTTCAGGGCTGTGCACAAGAAAAGATAAAAACATAAAAACAGTTATAAGTACAGTCTTAGAATACGTTTAAAATGTTACAGTAAAAATGAAATAAATAAGAATAAAAACACAACCAACCTAGAGGTGAAACAGTATGGAACTAAATGGAAAGAAGCCACCACAGTAAGGAGTTAAGCTAAATACAGTTGACCAGAGGATGTATGAGTATTTAATGATGGTACAAGTTGTTTGATAAATAACGACTCTAAGATTGTTAAGTCTTGAGGGTTGGCAGTATGACCGATGACGCTAAAATCTTTGTTCTCAGTGTAGGTTTTACATTGTTTTGAATGGTTCCTGATGTTGGAGTGCTCTGGGTTTGAGATTCTGCTACCTGTTCGGAAACTAATTCCCCGATGTGAATCAATGCGCACCTTAAGAAGCCTACTGGTGGATCCCACGTAAATCCCCGAAATACATTTAGGGCAAGTATATTTGTAGATGACACCAGAGGACATATAAGGACACAGCTGATCCTTTACTTTAAACAAAGAGCCAATACTTAGAGGATTTTTGGGAATTAATTTGGCTGATATGGCTGGGAAATGTTCATGAATAATTTTCGTAAATCTTTTCTTTGAAAGGTTAAGTCACTGATATATGGAAAGGTTGCAGAGAAATTCATTTTTTGTACTGTTAGGACTTCAGGTCTTTTAGAGAAATGCTTATTTAGTAACTGATTTAACTTTCTATATACTAGCGTGGAAGGAAAACAGTTACCTCTAAAGAAGTTAACTAGAAATAAAATCTCATAATGAAAAGCATTCCAGTTAGATGTGAGGACCAGTGCTCTATTAAGAAGGGTAAAAATGGAATTAATCTTAAAATTAAAATAACAGCTGCTATAAAAATTAGATCCGAGTCCTGTAAAAGTTTTCTTTCTAAAAATCGTGGTGTTAAAAGAATTATCTTGTCTATAAACTTGAACGTCCAGGAATGACAGGCAGTTGTTCTCCTCTTTTTCTATAGTAAATTTCATGTTCGGGTGTAAAGTATTCACGTAGTCAAGGAAGAGATCAGCCTCGTATTCACCCTTGAAGAGAACGAACGTATCATCGACATACCTAGAATAAAAAAGAGGATGAAATCTTAGAGGGCAATCGTCGAGCATGAGCTCCTCCAGGAGCACATGAAGATGTTAGCAAACGTAGGGCCAAGGGGGAGAACCCATGGCCATGCCATCTACTTGTTTAAATAGTTTTCCGTTAAAAACAAAGGCAGTTTCCAGCACTGCCAGTTCAAGGAGGGTCTTAAAAAACGTGCGGTTAAAATGATTAAAAGTGGACTCAGGATCAGGGAACGACTTGTTAAGAATCAGTTCAATGGTCTCACCAACTGGAATATTCGTAAACAGAGATTCGATGTCAAGGCTGGTCATGAATAAATCGGAATCCTGTAATAAAATAGACTCATTAAACTGGAGGGAATTATTGAGAGAGTAACTGTTTTTTGTTAACGGTTCAAGTATAGGAACGAGAAATTTGGCTAGTTTATAATTCGGTGTATTAAAAGAAGCCAAGATAGGCCTGAGTGGGAGACCTGGTTTATGAATTTTTGGGAGGCCATATAAAGTCCCGTAAGAAGAACCTGTGGAGTACAGTTCCTGATATGTAGTTTCATTAATAATATTTTCCTTTCTCAAGGACCTAAGGAAACGGTTAATTTTGTCTTGTGTTTTAAAAATATTAAGGTAGTCAGGAATGCCAATCAGTTCGAATTTGTTCCTGTCGTTTAAAATACCTTCCATCTTGGATAAGTAATCGTGTTTATTCAGGATAACTGTTCCTTTACCTTTGTCGGGCCGTGTGACAACGATGTCCTTGTTGTTAGCGAGTCGTTTCAAGGTGTCGAAATCATCTTTTCTGAAAAAAGGTGCCCATCGAGTCTTCAATTTCCTGAAAGTACTTTGGGATAATTCAAATAATCTCTTTTGCAGGCTCCCCAGGTCGGCATCAAAAGGAAGCGCTTTGAGTCGATGAAATATTGATTCAAGGGGTAAAAAGAATTTAGTATAATTAGGTTTATAATTTGGTAAGCAGAAGTTCAAACCCAGTGACAAAAGGAACTCCTCTCTTTTAGATAAAACAACATCAGAATAGTTAAAAACAGTGGTTCGGTCATTATGAAATTTAGGGATGGTAATGCCAAGGTTAATGAGTTTCCTGTGGTGGCGTTCTTGTACATAAGACGTAAAATCCTGCAAAATATTATTAAAAAGTTTTTTACATATCAGAGAGTCAATAAAAGTTAGCGAGTTAAAAAGATCAGTACGGTAATTGTTTACTAATGACTTAAGTCTCTCAATAGCCTTTTGTTTACAACTGATTTCTAAATTAAGGAGGTTATTTGTAGCCTCCTGATAGAACTGTGATGAATATAGGGAGGTTTTATAGTTTAAATTTTACAAAATTAGGAACAATATTATTCAAAACACAATACTGAAGAAATTCAAGATCCAATTTCGCTTTTTCTAGTTTCTTACAGTATCGTTCAAGGAGGCGGCATTTGGATAGTACTGCGTTACCATATCGCTGTCTGATCACCTGGCATGGATGAATAAACCCTCTAGATCGGAGGCGAAGAAGAAAGAGAATGGTGAAGAAGAAACTCTTGATCTCCATAGCTGCAGAAGGCAGAGAAGTAGTTCAGTCCTGGGAACGTACGCTGTCCGACGAATACGGTGATACAGGGAACAGGGAAATACTCCAGGAAGCATATCCAGAGGAAGACGGACGAAAACCACACATCACTAGGCTGTCTTATTTATTTTAAAACCAACGTTTCGTAATTTTGTACTGAATTACATCTTCAGGGCTGTGCACAAGAAAAGATAAAAACATAAAAACAGTTATAAGTACAGTCTTAGAATACGTTTAAAATGTTACAGTAAAAATGAAATAAATAAGAATAAAAACACAACCAACCTAGAGGTGAAACAGTATGGAACTAAATGGAAAGAAGCCACCACAGTAAGGAGTTAAGCTAAATACAGTTGACCAGAGGATGTATGAGTATTTAATGATGGTACAAGTTGTTTGATAAATAACGACTCTAAGATTGTTAAGTCTTGAGGGTTGGCAGTATGACCGATGACGCTAAAATCTTTGTTCTCAATGTAGGTTTTACATTGTTTTGAATGGTTCCTGATGTTGGAGTGCTCTGGGTTTGAGATTCTGCTACCTGTGCGGAAACTAATTCCCCGATGTGAATCAATGCGCACCTTAAGAAGCCTACTGGTGGATCCTACGTAAATCCCCGAAATACATTTAGGGCAAGTATATTTGTAGATGACACCAGAGGACATATAAGGACACAGCTGATCCTTTACCTTAAACAAAGAGCCAATACTTAGAGGATTTTTGGGAATTAATTTGGCTGATATGGCTGGGAAATGTTCATGAATAATTTTCGTAAATCTTTTTTGAAAGGTTAAGTCACTGATATATGGAAAGGTTGCAAAGAAATTCATTTTTTGTACTGTTAGGACTTCAGGTCTTTTAGAGAAATGCTTATTTAGTAACTGATTTAACTTTCTAAATGAATTTCTATGATAATTTCACTACAAAAAATCTGGATGGGAAATAGGGAAATTCCCTTCTATATCTTCTTTCACTTACACTGTGCAATTCACTTCTGCCACGTAAGCACTCATGTGCTTCCTGGTTCTATAACTCATTTCAGAAGCCTGCTAAGAAATCTTCTCACATCCAGCTGAAGTGTTCACCGGTATGCAAAAGCTCAAAGGACACAGATTCACCCAGTCAAGTCTGCTAACTTTTTTACCATATCCGTAAGAGCCCTTACACACGAGGACACTAGTGTCCACCACCGGTGTCGGACACTAGTTGCCTCCCATATTATCAAATGGAGCCTTTCACACGAGGCAACAGCAGTGTCCCAAACAGACAACTTCCGGGCAACAGATATTTCGGTGTCTCGCTCCCGCAACACGTGGCGGACACTGACGGTTGCCGCCACTCACTGCAAAGCATTGTTTTAAATGGAAGCTTTCACACGTAGCCACCAGTGTCCGCCACCGCTGCCCACTGGCCAGCTTCTCATGCTCAGTTTGACACCCACCATCATCCCATGATGGAAGGAGACGGCCTATCAAGGACAATTTCGAAGGAGGTGGAGGAGAAGCTGAACACGGAGGACCTCATTTGTGAAACAGAAAAACTACCAGCACTATGGGACCCATCTTGTGAGGGATATGCAAATAAGATAGAAAAGCAGAACTGCTGGAATGCAATAATGGTGAAACTCATTCCTGATTTTGAAGAGAAACCCCTCTCAGAAAAGAAAGAAATACCTAAGTCCTTTATGTTTATTTTTATTTTCTGTTTCATTACATGTTCACAAGGCAAGTAAAGAATCTACTGTGCTTACGTATACAAGTTTATTCATTATTACGCACAAAAGTTACCCCATTCCTGTCACCAACCACACACACACCACCACACCATGTCACCACCACCTACCCACACCACCACACCATGTCACCACCACCTACCCACACCACCACACCATGTCACCACCAGCAAAGCAACAAGTAGAAGCTCTTCGTTTCCCGCCATTCTTCCGACTGAGGTGTGTGAGTGGCTCACTAGTTGCCAGGCGGTGTCTTGAGCAAGGACACTAGTGTCCGAGACCGGTGGCGGACACTAGTGTCCTCGTGTGTAAGGGCCCTAACACAGTCATTTGTTTGGACACTGGCAATTACCTTAATTTTTTCACAAAAAATAATGATAATTTATTGGTAATTTCAACCATTTTATCATTAGTTCACTGAAATGCACTTGAAAGAATAAAAATAAACTATACACCGTAAGAGATCACTGCAAGCTAGCTCATTCTACAACATATCGCGTATATTGGTATTTTTTATCATTGTGGCATACTATATCTCAAATGCCAGTGGAAGCCAGCCACTTCAGTCTGTTCTGCCACGAACAGTAGTGCAGCAGATAATTGCATATTTCATAAGAATCGTTCAGATAGTGAAACAAGCATGAAATTTTGCACAAGTGTTCTTTAAAGTTCCTCTATCAGAAAAGGGCGCTGGCCACGCAAAAATTTAATATGGCGGCCAAATTCCAAGATGGCGGCCAGTATTGACAGATTTTGGCTAATTTTTTCACTAGAATGGCATGTATTTGCTTCTAGCAATATGGTAAAGCTCTTCCATACTATTTCTTGTGAATATTATGTTTCTGTAGCCAAATATGGGGGCTATATGGCTGCCAAGAAAAGGTAGAAACAATAATTATAATGAGAAATAATGCCCGTTCAACAATTATCGTTTTAAGCATGGATCTTGGTTTCTGTGGTTTTAGATCCTAATGAGGCCATCTCTTTCGAATAACTCATCAATTTTGAAGGAAAATTAATAAATGTAAAAGAGTTTATGTCTGCACACAACCAGGGCACACTGGTGACATCACTGCTGTGTAACTCAGCATGGGGTTCAGTGCCAGCTAATCCAGCTTTACTAATCCTGTAGTCTTAGACTAGTAGTTGTAGTATAGTTTAGTTTAGTGTCCCAAATGCTTTCTAACAGCCCCAGACCAGCTATAGTTAGATAGCCGCACCTGAATAGACAGGATGTGCCAGCGCGGAGAGCTCTGGTGGAGGCAGGAGTTGCTTCATCTGGAACTGCAGAATCCTTCCTGTCAGCTGCAAGTGTAACCAGGACACGGCAGATGCACCAGGTTACAGCCTCTAGTTTGTACAAACTCCTGAGGACAGCATACACTGACTACTGTGCTGAGAAAGCAAACAACAATGAGCAGGCATTAGAGTTTGAGGAGTGGTGTGACCTTCGAAGACAGCAGAGTCCACAGTTCCACTACATGGTGTTGTCTATGGAACTTGTGATATTCCTACTGATCAGGTCCTTCCGTGAGGCCAATTTTGTCCTCTACTGCCAGGCATTGCATGAGCTGATACCCTACTTCTTTTCCAACAATAATACAAACTATGCTCGTTGGCTGCCTATTCACCTCAGGGACATGCTTACCCTAGAGAGTTCATTGCACAAGGAGTTCAAGGCTGGCAACTTTGTTGTGCACAAGACCAGTCGCCAGTTCTCAGCAATGGCTCTGACCAAGCTCATGAGCAGACCAATGCCTTTATAAAGGCTGATGGCGGAGCCATTGGGCTGACTGAAGATCCGTCAGCACTCAGAAGATGGATGGTGGCTGGCCCAGAGATCATCCGCTTGGTGTCTGCATACGAAACAGAGGTTCAAAGTAAGGAGTCTAATGAGCAGACAACACACCATGAACAAACACCTCATGCAGAAGACATTCTTGGAGAGAGTCAGCAAGCTGTCATTGGCTTTGCAACACTTGGGAAGTCCTTTTCAGGAAGAGAGCCAGGATCTGTATTCCATTGACAACAAAGACATTGCCCACCCCAGCTCAGCAGAACTTCTACAGACACACCTTGACAGAGGCCGCACTAAATTTCAGAAGTTTTCAGACTCTTTGGCAAACAATGCAGTCTCCTTCTATGAGCCGATAAAGAAGAACAGAACTGACTTCTTCAGGCAAGAAGCTGCTCCTGTAGAACAGTCAAAGCAGAAACTTCTGAAGGAGGATTGCCAGCTTTTCTCAAAGCTATTTATATCCTGTCAGAGCCGTGAATGTGATCTGCAGGAATTCTTCCAGCACGAGAATCAAACATTCCCAGCTTCCCTTAGTGAGGGTGGTAGGCTGTACATGTCAGAAGTCTCAGCTGACCTCGGTCCTGGAGAGTCATGTTACACTAGAAGACAAAGAACCAAAGACTGATGTCCTCATTGTAGATGGATCAGCTTTGGTCCATGCCTTGCCACCAAAGAAAGGAAAGACCTTTGAGGGCTATGCACTTTGCGACTTCTTGCCTGTGATACAATCCTATAGCAGCAAGTACACATCATCACATCTTGTATTTGATGTATACAATACATCCAGTCTCAAAGCTGAGACCAGGCTCCAACGTGGTCAAGGAGGAAGGCGCAAGGTGACAGACAAGAACACAATTCCATCCAACTGGCGCAATTTCCTAAGACACGATGCCAACAAGACAGAGTTGTTCCAGTTCCTGGCAGACAAAGTTGCCCAGATGTCTGCCACAAATGTTGTCATTGCCACGAAAGGGTCTGCTGTCCTCAGCACTCATGAGGCTAGTCTTCAGGGACTGAAAAGTGCTCTCATGAGAAGCTGACACCGCATCTTTCTCCATGCCAAATATGCCACAGAACATGGAGCCAAGACCATCACGAAAGCAAATGACACAGATGTTCTTGTCGTTGCAGAGTGCTTTCTCCACTCTCCACAATCTAGGGCTAGAGAAGCTATGGGTGGCATCTGGCCAAGGCCAGAGCCTGCGCTGGATTGCTGTGCATGACCTGTGCAACTCTCTGGGCCAGGAGAAGGTGAATGGCATGCTCTTCTTCCATGCGTTCACAGGCTGTGATACAGTGTCAGCCTTCGAGAGAAGGAACATCTTTCCAGAGGCCTCCAGGTTGCAAGCCTCATCTATTGTGGCTTGATAAAGAAGACAGGCTCACTTGGATTCACATTATGATTGTACAATATTTCACCTTGTACTGTACTTCTGATGTAAAGTCATTTCTTTGGTGCCAATGAAGAAAGAAAAATCAATTGTGTCTTCTTAAGACCTCCTGGGAAAGAAAAACTACGCTGCCACAACAAAGATAGAAACATCAACATCTTTAAGGAGTAATCCTCTCAAACCAGTAGCAGCAGATATAAACAGACGAAAAATAAATAAACGAAAGAACATTACATAGATGGTGCCAGCTGAAGCGGATCCAATAGAAACACAAGCAGTGCAAGTGCGAAGGAAGGACACATACCAGAATTTATAACAAGCATCTCTCTGCAAACGCCAACAGCCGAATCATAACAAGTGTTGAATTAAAGCATAACAATGGCGAACGAAAACGCAAGCATCCAGAGAAGCATAATAATCTACGTGAAACTACAGCGAAGCAACAACAACGACGACTGCGTGTTGATAACAAATCGACACCAAACCAACAAGTGAACGTCTGAATGTCTACAAGTAAACGTATCCTGAAGGCAGTGGCAGACCGTATCCTGAACGTTTGAACTGAACGTTTGAACACCGAAAGCAGTGAACGTCGGCAGCGAACGCTACAACGAAGTTGTGTTGGTTGCAAAAGTGATAAAAGGGCAGCGAACGAAGCGTCTACAGAAAGTAACGAATACGACGCGGTCGCAGAAGTGAAAAACAGTTGACGAAACCACAGCAGTTTACGACTGGAAGACGGCAACAGAAAATACGTAAGTTGGAAAATTAATTCTCTCAAAAGTTCTCTCTCTCTCAGTGAGTGTATTTTTTTTTATAATCTCTCTCTCAAGGTACATATCATTTATATATACTCTCTCAATAAAGTTTTTTTCCTGTTGATTTTTTTTTGAGGTTTGGTAAATAGAATTTTTTTATATAGTATGATTTTTATGATGCATTTTTGATTACTGTTGTGTATTTTGGGTATAGAATTTCATATGATTTTAGAATACCAGTGTAATGCAGAGTCCGTTTGATGGATTGAGGGATGCAATTAGAAATAGCCCTTACCAATTACGACAAACAGCAGACAGACAAAGTCGAATTCCAGTGCCAACATCACTAGTATCATTAACTCAAGGAAGTACTAACACAAGTAGCAATAACAGTAACACTACCCATACTAACATTTCAATTTAGCAAATTGGCACAAGCAGCAATCATTACGCAAGCCACACGATTTTGTGGACGAGTGGAAAGTTCAAATCCTGACAAAATTAGATTAGAATCATATTCTGTGAACCGATGGTTAGCGGACGCAGACAGTCGTATCTCCACCAATAGAAGAATAACAGATGAAAGAACAAAAATAAACGAAGCATTGTTGTTGGTTAGTTCAGAAAAGGGTGATGCACACAGAACTTTGAATTCAGTTAGATTCTGCAACATAACCACATACGCTGAATTTAAAAATCTGTTTATCAATCTGGGAACCAGTGAGTCAAAGTGATGCCTTATATAATATAAATAAGTTTCTCAACCATCACTACGATGGGCAATCAATAGCAAATATTCACGCACATATATAGAAGAAGCAACACATAAAGTATTAAAAGACTTAAGAAAAACAAACATCACCATAGGAGGAGGTAAGAATGATTTTGGTGATACATAAACCGATTTAGTCAGTTTAAGATATGTGTTAAATCACTTGTCATTTGGAACCATGTACTGTACAATGCACTTGGAGAAAAAGAAAAGAAGGCTTTCAAGAAAGTCCAAATTGATCCTAAAAGTGATAGCCTTACCGCTTTAATAGCCATGAGACAAGAAATTCTTACCGCTTTAATAGACATGAGACAAGAAATTCTTACCTCTTTAATGAAAGACAAGAAATTCTTTTAAGAGCATGAGACAAGAAATTCTTAGCTAAGCCATGAGACAAGAAATTCTTACCGGTTTAAGCCATGAGACAAGAAATTCTTACCTCTTTAATAGCCATGAGACAAGAAATTTCACCTTGTTTAATAGCCATGAGACAAGAAATTCTTACCTCTTTAATAGCCATGAAGACAAGAAAAATCAATACCTCTTTTAATAGCTCATGAGAAAGAAATTCTTACCGCTTTAACAAAGATGAGACAAGAAATTCAACATCTTTAATAGCCATGAGACAAGAAATCTTAAACCAGTAATAGCATGAGACAAGAAATTCTTAAAATTTAATAAACCATGAGACAAGAAATTACACCGCTTTAATGGTGCCAGCTGAGACAAGAAATTCACAAGCAGTGCAAGTGCCATGAGACAAGAAATTCTTACCAAATTTATAACAAATCTCTTACCTCTTTAATGCCAAACGCCAGACAAGAAATTCTTACAAGTGCTTTAATAGCCATGAGACAAGAAATTCTTAACGCTTTAATATCCATGAGACAAGAAATTCTACCGCTTTAATAGCCATGAGACAAGAAATTCTTACGTGTTGATAACCATGAGACAAGAAACCAACTTACCGTCTTTAATAGCCATGAGACAAGAAATTATCCTTTAATAGCCATGAGACAAGAAATTCCTGAACGTTTAATGAATGAGACAAGAAATTCTTACCGAATAGCCATGAGACAAGAAATTCTTACCGCTTTAATAGCCATGAGACAAGAAATTGTGTTTTGCAATAG
Organism: Macrobrachium rosenbergii; assembly: GCF_040412425.1. Lineage (NCBI taxonomy): Eukaryota > Metazoa > Arthropoda > Malacostraca > Decapoda > Palaemonidae > Macrobrachium > Macrobrachium rosenbergii. Next base: position 482,711 of record NC_089756.1, on the reverse strand, counting down.
CCATGAGACAAGAAATTCTACCGCTTTAATAGCCATGAGACAAGAAATTCTTACGCGGTCGCAGCCATGAGAAAAAATTGACGAAACCACAGACAGAAATTCTTACCGCTTTAATAGCCATGAGACAAGAAAATTAATTTAATAGGCCATGAACAAGAAATTCTTACTCTCTTTAATAGCCATGAGACAAGAAATTCTTACCGCTTTAATAGCCATGAGACAAGAAATTCTTACCGCTCAATAAAGTTTGTTTCAAGAAATTTTTTTTGATTTGACAAGAAATTCTTACCTCTATAATAGTATGAGACAAGAAATTTTTGACCTACTTTAATATTTGAGACAAGAATTTTACCTCTTTATGAGACAAGAAATTCTTACCAGTGTAATAGCCATGAGACAAGAAATTTGATGGATTTAATAGCCATGAGACAAGAAATTCTTACCAATTTTAATAAACCATGAGACAAGAAAAGTCTTACCGCTTTAATAGCCATGAGACAAAAATTCACTTTAATATCATTAGACAAGAAATTCTTACACTTTAATAGCCATGAGACAAGAAATTCTTACCCATACTGAACAAGAAATTCTTATTTCAATTTAGCCATGAGACAAGAAATTCTTACCGCTTTAATAGCCATGAGACAAGAAATTTTGTGGACGAGCCATGGAAAGAAATTCAAATTGACAAAATTAATAGCCATGAGACAAGAAATTCTTACCGCTTTAATAGCCATGAGACAAGAAATTCTTATCTACCAAGACAAGAAATAACAGATGAAATGAGACAAGAAATTCTTACCGCATTTTGTTAGTTATGAGACAAGAAATTCTTACCATGAGAGACAAGAAATTCTTACCCTACAATAGCCAAAGACAAAAAATTCTTTATCAATCTTTAATAGCCATGAGACAAAGAAATTCTTACCTCTTATATAGCCATGATAAAGAAATTTCTCACCATCACTAGCCATGAGACAAGAAATTCTTACCGCATATTTAAAGCCATGAGACAAGAAATTATTAAAAGACTTAAGAAAAACAAACATCACCATGGAGAGACAAGAAATTCTTACCGATTTTAGCCATGATACAAGAAATTCTTACCTTCAGTTTAATAGCCATGAGACAACCAATTCTTACAAACTTTAATTGCCAGAGACAAGAAATTCTTACCGCTTTAAAGCCAAATTGACAAGAAATTCTTACCGCTTTAATAGCCATGAGACAAGAAATTCTTACAGCTTTAATAGCCATGAGACAAGAAATTCTTACCTCTTTAATAGCCATGAGACAAGAAATTCTTACCGCTTTAATAGCCATGAGACAAGAAATTCTTACCGCTTTAATAGCCATGAGACAAGAAATTCTTACCGCTTTAATAGCCATGAGACAAGAAATTCTTACCTCTTTAATAGCCATGAGACAAGAAATTCTTACCGCTTTAATAGCCATGAGACAAGAAATTCTTACCTCTTTAATAGCCATGAGACAAGAAATTCTTACCGCTTTAATAGCCATGAGACAAGAAATTCTTACCACTTTAATAGCCATGAGACAAGAAATTCTTACCGCTTTAATAGCCATGAGACAAGAAATTCTTACCGCTTTAATAGCCATGAGACAAGAAATTCTTACCGCTTTAATAGCCATGAGACAAGAAATTCTTACCGCTTTAATAGCCATGAGACAAGAAATTCTTACTGCTTTAATAGCCATGAGACAAGAAATTCTTACCGCTTTAATAGCCATGAGACAAGAAATTCTTACCGCTTTAATAGCCATGAGACAAGAAATTCTTACCGCTTTAATAGCCATGAGACAAGAAATTCTTACCGCTTTAATAGCCATGAGACAAGAAATTCTTACCGCTTTAATAGCCATGAGACAAGAAATTCTTACCGCTTTAATAGCCATGAGACAAGAAATTCTTACCGCTTTAATAGCCATGAGACAAGAAATTCTTACCGCTTTAATAGCCATGAGACAAGAAATTCTTACCGCTTTAATAGCCATGAGACAAAAAATTCTTACCGCTTTAATAGCCATGAGACAAGAAATTCTTACCGCTTTAATAGCCATGAGACAAGAAATTCTTACCGCTTTAATAGCCATGAGACAAGAAATTCTTACCGCTTTAATAGCCATGAGACAAGAAATTCTTACCACTTTAATAGCCATGAGACAAGAAATTCTTACCGCTTTAATAGCCATGAGACAAGAAATTCTTACCACTTTAATAGCCATGAGACAAGAAATTCTTACCGCTTTAATAGCCATGAGACAAGAAATTCTTACAGCTTTAATAGCCATGAGACAAGAAATTCTTACAGCTTTAATAGCCATGAGACAAGAAATTCTTACCGCTTTAATGAGCCAAGAGACAAGAAAAGAAATCTTACCGCTTTAATAGCCATGAGACAAGAAATTCTTACCGCTTTAATAGCCATGAGACAAGAAATTCTTACCGCTTTAATAGCCATGAGACAAGAAATTCTTACTGCTTTAATAGCCATGAGACAAGAAATTCTTACCGCTTTAATAGCCATGAGACAAGAAATTCTTACCGCTTTAATAGCCATGAGACAAGAAATTCTTACCGCTTTAATAGCCATGAGACAAGAAATTCTTACCGCTTTAATAGCCATGAGACAAGAAATTCTTACCACTTTAATAGCCATGAGACAAGAAATTCTTACCGCTTTAATAGCCATGTGACATGAAATTCTTACCGCTTTAATGGCCATGAGACAAGAAATTCTTACCACTTTAATAGCCATGAGACAAGAAATTCTTACCGCTTTAATAGCCATGAGACAAGAAATTCTTACTGCTTTAATAGCCATGAGACAAGAAATTCTTACCGCTTTAATGGCCATGAGACAAGAAATTCTTACCGCTTTAATAGCCATGAGACAAGAAATTCTTACCGCTTTAATAGCCATGAGACAAGAAATTCTTACCGCTTTAATAGCCATGTGACATGAAATTCTTACCGCTTTAATGGCCATGAGACAAGAAATTCTTACCGCTTTAATAGCCATGAGACAAGAAATTCTTACCGCTTTAATAGCCATGAGACAAGAAATTCAGAAGAAATAGATTTTTCTAAGGAATTTGTAGGGGTAACAGAAACACTAAAGAAAAGAAAGGGCAGAAATACCAATGAGTCATGTAGAGGAAATAACATGTACAAGATTATTCAGGACAAGTAGGGAATAGACAAACTTCCTTTCAAAGGAACTATGCACAAAATACTCGAAGAACGTGGAATCCAAACCAGAAAGGAAGACAGAATGCATCGAGGAATGGACAATTCCACGGTCCACCCATGAGATATCATACTAGTCAATATCCAAACATGAATAATTCAAAACCAGAGAATTATGCAGCTCAAGGAGCTAGACCAAAAATAACATGTGAAAACTGCGGGTATGCAAACCATTCCACTAACGAATGTAGAAAGCCTAAAATATGTGCAGTTTGCAAAAAGACCGGGCGTTAACTCGGTACTGTTGGTTCAATAATAAGGAAGCCAATAAAGAGACTGCAGAGATAAGTAACAGTCGCCCGAAAATAAATAAAGCGTCTAACCAGTGACAATCAACCCCTCTACAGAGAAGAGAAAGTGAATCACTTCAAGGAGATGAAAGAGAAAAAGAAGAAAAAGTTACAATGGGAAATGAAGGTTCATCCGCATTTTCCTATTTACACAGCAAAGAAGTAATATTTTCCATGAAAGAGGAAGGAATAAATTGAAAGTATCTGCCTATAGTAAAAATTCCGGTAAATGGAATGACATGCACAGTACTCACTGATTCAGGTAGCACCGTAAATATAATTGATAAAATAACTTTGACAAAATATTTGGGCATTGCAGAAACTCAGATTCAGAGTCAAAGTAGAGTAATATAGATCGGGGAAACAGATTAAAAGTCTAGGGAATGTGAACCTAGAAATTGCTATATTATCACATAAATTTATTGAAAGTTTCCTAGTTTTAGATGACATATTTTTTCCCGCACAAGTATTGTTCTCATTCAATGAGGAGATGTGGAATGATATTAGATTGTAGTGAAAGCAAGATTAGCCTGAAACAAGATAATCAGAAGAGCGTATGTTTTACGCTTGACAAAGAGAAGTTTCACCCAAATCTGATAAATTTCTCTGAGACAGTTTCGACAAGCGAAACGAACATACAGGAAAGACAGATAAGTAACCATAGCAAGCAAGATAAAATGAAAATATATAGAAAAGAGGAATTCCCAAGATCCCACAATACAGAATTGTTGAGAAGTGCAACATCTCAACAATACACATATAGATAATATATACTCCAATATCAATAATTACGAAGATATGAATAATGGTGATTACCAAAACACTGAATCTCACGAAAATCAAGGCGCTTATACTCATGATTGCAGCAATGTAGTAATGAATTATGAAGGAAAAATACTAAATGAAGTATTACTCTTAGATAAAATACATAAATCAGACATAAATACTATAATAGAAGTAACAGAAGAAACCACTGTAGATGCAGAACTTTGTTATTTTTCAGACACAAAAGAAGAAGAAATATGTTGTGTTAGCACAGCTGATGATAATAAAGCACAATTTATACTCAACAGAGCAGTAACTTTGTATCCAATATGTTTAACAAAGATACATTTGAGATTAAAAAAGGATGTAAAGGGTAAGGATGTTCTACTATTGAATGAAGAATTGCCAGATTTTGTCAGAATGGATAATTCACTAGTCCACATGAACAATAATAACTGCGAGGTTTATGTCCAAAATTATTCAGATAACAGATTAACACTATACGCGCAGGCATTGTCTTTTGCATAGGAATCACTATCAACGATCCTTTACTAACACTAGAAGAAAATGCATTTCTCTCTATAACTGGCCAAACTCTCAAATAAGTTCAGAAGTAAACAAAACAGATTTTCCAGAAAATAGACACAAGTTAATTCAGGTGTTAGAGAAATACAGAAATGTAATAATAGCTATAGAGGGAGATAAACTAGGAAGAACAAATGTTCTACAACATAGAATTTTGTTAGATGATGGAGCCAAGCCATTTTTCATTCCTAATTACAGATTACCCATAAACCAGAGACCCATAGTTGACAAGTTGATAGAGAAAATGAAAGAAGATGGAGTAGTAATTCCTTCTAAATCTCCATATAATTCCCCATTGTTACTTGTTCCAAAGACAGATGGTAGTTGGAGACTTGTAATGGATTACAGGAAGGTAAATTCCAACACAATTCCAGATAGAATGCCAATGCCAGTAATCCAGGACATGTTAGCTCAATTAGGAGGGGCCAAAATATTTTCATCCTTAGATTTGCTTAGTGGATATTAGCAAGTACCTCTAGATGAAGAATCGAAACCATTCACAGCCTTCAGCACACATAAAGAACATTCACAGTTTGAAGTAATGACATTTGGACTAACATCAGCCCCCTTAACATTTGTCAGATTAATGCTACAAATTCTAGGGGACATAGAAAATGTTGCAGTATACTTAGACGATGTAATCATGTTTAGCAAAGACTTAGAAAGTCACCTCAGGACATTAGAAATGGTCCTAGAGAGATTACGAATTAGGGAGCTGGTGATCTGGTACGATACATTGTACATTCGCTACCGGGGTCTAAGTGATGTCAGGCAGGGCAGCCGATCGAGACTATGGTCTATCCCAACGCCAAATCAAAGTCCTTCAAAAGAAGGCACCGTGCTTACCCCATATAAACATGGGAAAAAGCACGTTAAAAAAAGAAGAAGAAGAAGAAGAAGAAGAAGAAGAAGAAGAAGAAGAAGAAGAAGAAGAAGAAGAAGAAGAAGAAGAAGAAGAAGAAGAACTAAAAATAAAATTAAAGAAATGTCAATTCCTGATGAAATCCTTAGAATACTTGGGTCATGTAATTAGTGAAGATGGACTGTGCATGCAGGCAGGTAAAATAAAGGCAATAGTTGATTACCCAGCTCCCACTAATTTGAAAGCATTAAAAAGGTTCCTAGGTATGGCAGGTTATTATAGACCTTTCATAAAGGGTTTTGCTACTATAGCCAAACCCTTGACAGAATTAACCAAGAAAGACATAAATTATGAATGGAAGAATGAACAAGAATCAGCCTTTCAAACACTAAAGAGCAAAATGACCAGGAACCCTGTTTTAGTTTATCCAGATTTTCCAAAGATTTCTACTTAGCTTGTGATGCCTCAAGTACAAGAATAGGAGCTGTATTATTACAAAAGGCAACAACTAAAATGAGGGAAGTATATTGTGCTAGTAGAGTTTTAAATCCAGCAGAAAGAAACTACAGTACCACAGAAAGAGAATGTTTAGTTTTATACTGGGGTTTAAAGAAATTTAGACACATACTCTTAGGCCATAAGGTTAATGTGCTTACTGATCACAAACCCATTTGCGACCTATTTAAGAAGAGCGCCTTTACCAACAACATGAAGTTCAATAGATGGCTCACTTGTGTACTAGAATTTGCCCAATAAATTCAGGTATATTCCAGGGAAATTTAACACCTACGCAGATGCATTATCCAGATCTCAAGAAGAAACAGAAAAATGCATTACCACTAATACCTTTTGTTTTAGTTGTCAGGTAGTAGATTTTGATCTAGAAAAAGTGAAAATACAAGAAGATGATGCAGAAATCAGACAGATAGTAGGACAGTTAATGACTGATGAATCTTTAAAACCTGATTTTGAATTAATAAATGGGTTGTTGTATAAAGGGCCAGCAGAAAAGAACGGTTGTTCTCGTCTATACATCCCAAAGACACTAATCAGAGAAGTTTTAGAACTAATACACTCATATAAGTTAGCAGAACATCCAGGAATTAAAAAGACAAGCAGAATCATAACAAGAAATTATTTTTGGCCACATTGTAGTGAAGATGCCAAAAACAACTGTGTTGTTTGTAATCGACACAAAGGTAACATAAATCTTAAAACTCCACTTGAAAAATATCCATCAGAATTAAACCCTTTTCACGTGGTCACTATGGACTTTTTAGGTCCATTCCCAACCATTATTAGGGGAAATAGACAAATATTAGTCTTCTTAGATTATTTAACTAGATAATATGTAGAAATAGTACCAGTAAGAAATAGGGATGCAGCGACAGTTGCAGAAGCTCTTAAATCTAGAATTATCACAAGACATTCATGTCCACGAGTTCTTCTTTCGGACAAAGCTGCTGAATTTACTAGTGATCTTTTAAAGAAAATATGTGAATTTTATGCAATAAATAAATGTCAAATAACAACTTATAAAGCAAGTTCTAATGGAGCAGTAGAACGAACTAATCGTAAAATAAAGGATATCCTGAAAACTTTAGTGAGCCCACGGACAGACGATTGGGACTTAGCATTAGAAGACGTACAATTCACAATGAATAATACTGTCAATGAGACAATAGGAGAATCCCCACACTTTTTGCTATATGGTTATCAAAAAAGAATGCCTGACACATTATTAGACGATGCAACATCACCCAGACACACTTATAACTATGATGACTGTTGCATGGAAGACCAGACGTACTTAAGAGACAATCATGAAAACAAGGGAAAAATTAAAAGAGGGTCATAATACTCATGCCAAATATTATAATAAAGGTACCATTCACCCAGACATTAAAGTAGGTACTCAAATGTATGTACAAAATCATGTTCTTGATGGGCCAAATGTAAAGGTATCTCCCAAATTCAATGGACCACATAGAGTTGTAGAAGTGCTAAAATTAAACAAATATAGGGTAATCAATGAAAGTTATCTAAAGGAAAAAGTAGTTCACTGGAATCATATAAGAAGGACTGATAAAAGTAGACGAAGGCCCAGAAATATACAGAGGCAGGAGAATGAAAAACAGAACAGAGGAATGGCACAACAAACCAATACACAGACAGTACATGAGACAGACTAAAGAACTGGCCAACGATGAAACATGGCAATGGCTATACAGGTGAGAACTCAAGAAGGAAACAGAAGGAATGCTAACAGTGGCACAAGATCAGGCCCTAAGAACCAGATATGTTCAAAGGACAACAGATGGAGATAACATCTCACCCATATTCAGGAAGTGCAATGTGAAAGACGAGACCATAAACCACATAGCAAGTGAATGCCTGGTGCTCGCGCAGAACCAGTACAAAAAGAGGCATGATCCAGTAACAAAAGCCCTCCACTGGAACCTGTGCAAGAAACACCAGCTAGCTAGCAGTAATAAATGGTACGAAATAAGAAGGATATGGGATATGCCAGTGGAAATTGTACCCATAATCATAGGAACACTAGGCACAATCCCAAGATGCCTGAAAAGGAATCTGGAAAAACTAGATCCCCAAGTAGCTCCAGGACTCATGCAGAAGAGTGTGCTACTAGAAACAGCGCACATAGTGAGAAAAGTGATGGCCTCCTAAAGAGGCAGGATGCAATCCGGAACCCGACCCCCCTCCCCACTATAAAAACCACCCAGTCGAACAGGATGATTGAGACAGACCAAATAAAAAAAGAACAAATAAATAAAAATAATGATAACAATAATTGGAAAAATGACTGTGTGGTCATGAAAAAATTTTGCTACTATTATTGATGTTATAAATAATTCAGCAAATATAACCTTGGTATTCTGGCGATTTTTGCGATACTTTGTAACACTGCCGCATTGCAAACAAACTGAACTATATCCTAATTTCTCATTCACACTATATTTGCGGCCCAATGAACTACATTTTATCCAGTTTAAAGGAAAAACTGGTTGATGAAATAAAAAAAAACATTTTTAATGCCATATATATGGTTTTGATACGTAGACGAGTTTTGAGCTGTTTGCAACGTGACCTCACTGCAAACCAATTGCAAACATTGCAGCATCTCCTGTTTGTCAGCAGTGTGTCAACAGACTGCATTTTATCCATTATGAAGGAAAAAATCCCGTTGCCCACCAAGAAATCCAGTGGCCATATATTTCGTTGATTTATACGTTGCTTTCAGCAATGTCGTCGTATTGCAAGCATATAGCAATATATTTCAATCTCGCATTCCTGTTCTAAGAGGCTCAGTGTTCTGCATTACACCGAGTTTTAAAGAAAAGTCAAGCTGAACCCTGGAAAAAAATATCCTATTGTAGCCCGTCAACACTGAATGGCTAGAAAAGGCAATATATTGCAACATTGCATTTACATTCTTGATTAGCAGCTCGATATGCTCAATTATTCGGAGGTTGCAGGAAAAGTCCGGTTGACTCCCGGAAAGAAATTGCTGAGGCTTAGCCTTGTCCTTTTGGCGGGTTTTTATCCATTATCCATAAATCAGAGCCTCTAATCACTATACTTTTGTAGTTTCCTATTAAACTGTAACCCAACCCCCAACTACCTTTGTAGTACCTCTTCAGATGATGTCAATATAAACGGAAATTAAACGCTACTATATCTGCAATTACCTTCGTTTGAAAAATTATCAAAGTAAAATAGCATAGCTTTCTTCAATATTTTTCATTAATACCGTGGCGAATAATTACTATTTTAAAGAACACACGAAAAAAAACAAGTTTTATCAGCGTTGTCTACCTCGAAAGGCAATACCCACGTTTGAAAAATTATCAAATTAAAATAGCATAGCTTTCTTGAATATTTTTCATTAATACCATGGCGAATAACTACTATTTTAAAGAACACATGAAAAAAAAACAAGTTTTATCAGCGTTGTCTACCTCGAAAGGCAATACCCACGTTTGAAAAATTATCAAATTAAAATAGCATAGCTTTCTTGAATATTTTTCATTAATACCATGAATAACTACTATTTTAAAGAACACATGAAAAAAAACAAGTTTTATCAGCGTTGTCTACCTCGAAAGGCAATACCCACGTTTGAAAAATTATCAAATTAAAATAGCATAGCTTTCTTGAATTAATACCATGGCGAATAATTACTATTTTAAAGAACACATGAAAAAAAAACAAGTTTTATCAGCGTTGTCTACCTCGAAAGGCAATACCCACGTTTGAAAAATTATCAAATTAAAATAGCATAGCTTTCTTCAATATTTTTCATTAATACCATGGCGAATAACTACTATTTTAAAGAACACACGAAAAAAAACAAGTTTTATCAGCGTTGTCTACCTCGAAAGGCAATACCCACGTTTGAAAAATTATCAAATTAAAATACCATCAGTGTTTTAAAGAACACACGAAAAAACAATTTTATTGTTCACGTTTTTTTTATCAAATTAAAACAGCATAGCTTTCTTCAATATTTTTCATTAATACCATGGCTAATAACTTTTTTAAAGAACACACGAAAAAAACAAGTTTTATCAGCGTTGTCTACCTCGAAAGCCAATACCCACGTTTGATCAAATTATCAAATTTTCATTAATACAGGTGAATAACTACTTTTTAAAGAATCAAAAACAAGTTCTCTACTCGAAAGCCAATACCCACGTTTGAAAAATTATCAAATTAAAATAGCATAGCTTTCTTCAATATTTTTCATTAATACCGTGGTGAATAACTACTATTTTAAAGAACACACGAAAAAAAAACAAGTTTTATAAGTGTTCTCTACCTCGAAAGGCAATACCCACGTTTGAAAAATTATCAAATTAAAACAGCATAGCTTTCTTCAATATTTTTCATTAATACCGTGGTGAATAACTACTATTTTAAAGAACACACGAAAAAAAAACAAGTTTTATCAGTGTTCTCTACCTCGAAAGCCAATACCCACGTTTGAAAAATTATCAAATTAAAGTAGCATAGCTTTCTTCAATATTTTTCATCAATACCGTGGCGAATAACTACTATTTTAAAGAACGCACGAAATAAAAACAAGTTTTATCAGTGTTCTCTACCTCGAAAGCCAATACCCACGTTTGAAAAATTATCAAATTAAAATAGCATAGCTTTCTTCAATATTTTTCATTAATACCGTGGTGAATAACTACTATTTTAAAGAACACACGAAAAAAAACAAGTTTTATCAGTGTTCTCTACCTCGAAAGCCAATACCCACGTTTGAAAAATTATCAAATTAAAATAGCATAGCTTTCTTCAATATTTTTCATTAATACCATGGCGAATAACTACTATTTTAAAGAACACACGAAAAAAAAACAAGTTTTATCAGTGTTCTCTACCTCGAAAGGTTTGAAAAATTATCAAATTAAAATAGCATAGCTTTCTTCAATATTTTTCATTAATACCGTTAACTACTATTTTAAAGAACACACGAAAAAAAAACAAGTTTTATCAGTGTTCTCTACCTCGAAATCTTTGAAATTACCAAATTAAAATATAAAAAATTATCAAATTTTTTCCAAAATACCTGGTGAATAACTACCACACGAAAAAAACAAGTATCAGTGTTCTCTCGGCTCGAAAGCCAATACCCACGTTTGAAAAAATATCAAATTAAAATAGTTTAGCTTTCTTCAATATTTTCATTAATACCGTGGTGAATAATTTCTATTTTAAAGAACATTCGAAAAAAAAACAAGTTTTATCAGTGTTCTCTCCTCGAAAACGCCAATACCCACGTTTGAAAAATTATCAAATTAAAATAGCATAGCTTTCTTCAATATTTTTCATTAATACCGTGGCGAATAACTACTATTTTAAAGAACACACGAAAAAAAACAAGTTTTATCAGCGTTGTCTACCTCGAAAGCCAATACCCACGTTTGAAAAATTATCAAATTAAAACAGCATAGCTTTCTTCAATATTTTTCATTAATACCGTGGCGAATAACTACTATTTTAAAGAACACACAAAAAAAACAAGTTTTATCAGACCTCGAAAGCCAATACCTTGAAAAAATTATCAAATTAAAATTTAAGAACACACGAAAAAAAAGTGTTTTATCAGCGTTATCACTTTTTTTTTTATCAATAACTGTAGCCATTATTTTTTTCATCAATACGCTAAATAACTCTTCGTTCAAAACACACGAAAAAAACAAGATCAGCGTTGTCTAGCACGCAATTTGCAGTCCTTCAATTTTCTGGGAATAACTACTATTTTCAAGAAAAGGGAAAAAACAAGTTTTTTGTCAGGAAAAAGACTTGCTCTATTTTCAAATTAAAATAGCATAGCTTTAGACATTAATGGCAAATAACTACTATCAAAAAAATGATTCATGGAACAGAGACCGAATTATCAAATTAAAATTTATTTTCTTAAAGAATATGAAAAACACAATGCATTAACTTGATATCGTTTGGAAGATGCGGTTTGATTCCTTTTAAATGAGAGGTGAATCATTTTCTTAAAGGAAAGCTGTTGAATAAAGTAAAAACTCCAGATGGACCTACGTACTCTACCCAACAAACAGAACCATACAAAACAAGTCAGAGAATACATTCTTATAGTTAGGGAATTATGAAAAGACTAGGCCCTTGAATTTCTTCGCACATATCTACAAGAATGGTATGTGATATGCACAACAAAGTCAAATTGGAGCATTTGTTATACAACAAAACTTTATAACAAATCTGTTGCTCAGAGACCGAGAGGCAATTTCTTCTAACACCTTACGAAAAATATTCAATGTCTTTTTTCATTTATTTCTAAAATAGCGATATTACATTCTGAATAATGACTCGATAGAAGTGACTTCTACTGAACAGTAGTGGCGATAGTTTATAACTGTGAAAAAGTATACAGTTATACAGTGTACATACTGTATATATATATAAAAATATAATATCTATTTCATTTGTATATATATATATATGACTATATATATATATATATATATATATATATATATATATATATATATATATATATATATATATATATATATATATATATATATATATATATATATATATATATATATATATATATATATATATATATATATATATATATATATATATATATATATATATTTTTTAAGGTTTTACATTTTTATTTTGAAACAGCCTTGTTTAACATGTTTGGTTGTTTTACCTGCCGTCCTATTACTGTTTTAGGTGTAGCCTACGGAGGCGACGTCTATCACCTGGTTGTTGTCACCTTCAGTCAGGATCAGCATGGCCTTTAGTCAGCATTAGCACAGCAGCAGCAGCAGCAGCGCCAGTTCTCATCAAGTTAGCAGTTTGAGATGGTTGGTACAGCAGGTGTTGGTTACCTCCTGGCCGTTGTACTTCGTGAAGGAGTACGTCAGTCAAATTCCCGAGGATGAGGTGGTGGCATAATCTTGGTCACCAGTTTAGAGGAGGCATTCTTCTATGGCAGCAGTGCAGCTGTCGCATCAACCCTGCTGTGATCATCAAGTGTTGTACGGAGATGTTCCTGCCTGCAATGCTTGTCCTTCAGAGCCGTGACAAGGCTTTCTCTGTATGATACACTTGGTAAGGGCATAGGAATCATTAACTTTTTCTTTGGGACGTCACTGACATGTGTCAGTTTTCACCCTGCCAGTGTGAAGTGTTTCTTCGTGTCATTTGGACAGCCATATTACTGCGTTACATCGGTGTTCCTCGCCTGCATCGATTTGTATATATATTCCTTTTGGCATCATCAATTATCAGGGTAAATATTAGTTTTTGTTGGATATTGTATAAATTATAGGAATAGGTTTAAGGTTCTCTTCTGTCTTTTTTTTCTCTCACTGTCGTATCATAGAGTTAAATACATACTGGTGTGTAAGGTCAATTCCTTCCTCTCCCTGTTTTCTTTCCTTTCGACCTCATGAGCAAAAGTTAGCTAGGCGAATGATGGTAGTATCTGTTTTTTGTTATTGAATGTGTTTCTACCTCCCTAAACATTTCGGCTTTTTGGGGACTGTCTAAAATTTATCAAGATATTGTTTGTAATAAATTTGTTTGCTATTTTATTTTTTAGTATTTTTATCCCTCTTTGAGTATTCCACATTGTCCTCTTGTGCTACTGTGATCTGGATCTTTGGAGTGTTCAAAAGAAAAAAAAAAAAATACCACCGTGGCCCTGATTACTCAGGTGTGAAAGAACCTGATTTTGGGTATTCTATATTAATTATTGTGACGGTCGAAGGTGGTCATTACAATATATATATATATATATATATATATATATATATATATATATATATATATATATATATATATATATATATATATATATATATATATATATATATATATATATATATATATATATATATATATATATATATATATATATATATATATATATATATATATATATATATATATATATATATATATATATATATATACATATATATATATATATATATATATATATATATATATATATATATATATATATATACATACATATATATATATATATATATATATATATATATATATATATATATATATATATATATATATATATATATATATATATATATATATATATATATATATATATATATATATATATATATATATATATATATATATATATATATATATATATATATATATATATATATATATATATATATATATATATATATATATATATATATATATATATATATATATATATATATATATATATATATATATACATATATATATATATATATATATATATATATATATATATATATATATATATATATATATATATATATATATATATATATATATATATATATATATATATATATATATATATATATATATGTAAATGTTTGTATGTATGTGTGTGTATGTATGTATGTATGTATGTATGTATGAAGCCTTTACCAGTACATCGGCGTGGCTAAATGGGCAACTATCTTCAACAACTGCCGTGAGTTCTCTCAGAATCGAACGTGTAACAAATTCAGAAGACCGTTTCTGTCGTGGAAAGTATTTGAAAGCATTCGCAAGCGGAAATAAGCCAGAAAGATGTGGGAATGATTTGTGCTGGTATTTGAAAGTTAATAAACGGATAACACTAAGATAAGAGACAATTTAAGTTTACGGATTGGTGCAGAGAGAGAAGCAGCTGAGAAAATAGGTTTCCGAAGAAATGAGGATTGTCTCTGGAGTGCAAGCTACATAAATGAACAACAAAGAAGAAAAAATCTTTTTCAATCAGTGCAGAATGGACGTTGCATACAAATGAAAGGACATATTGAACCTGTTAGGGTAAAGTGCTTGTTTAATTATTAAGAAAGAACAGAAATTTTGAAATTTTGATTAAACTTAGAAGTGGAAGAAAAGAATATATAATTTAGTTAAAAAGAGAAATAATCATTTTCTGATGATTCGGTAATGTGAAAGTATGGAATTGTGCAAAATTGTGAAATGTGTACGAAGGAGTAGAGGAATTTGGAAGGGTTTGCTTAGACAGGTAGAACCAAAGAGTTTTTCCGTGGATATAAGAGGCGGCTAATATTGTGGACATTTTCTGCAAATTCAGTTCATACTTACAAACAGTTCAGCAGTGAATATCATATCCACCATTATATATTTTTTCTCTAACGCCATCCCTATAAAGAGATACGGATTATTGTTCGAAATATGCGCATACTAAGGTCAAGATTACTAAATCAACAGAATATATAAACGACACCTCTGAAAAAGTTTCCCAAATAACATCACTGTACTCCCATTGTCCAAGACTAAAAGAGCTGGCAAAAATGAAGTAGGAGAATAAAGAGTTAACATTCGAAGGCTAAACAGATTACATGGAGAAGAGGGGCAGGGAGGGAGGGAGGGAGGGAGGAAAGGAGGAAGAACAAAAGCAAACTTACAGGAAGGCAGAGAATTCCCAAGGATTCTCAATGTAAGCCTTATCAATAAAGGGCATAAATTCCCCCAAAAAGTTGAATCAAAATTGTTGTTACAATACAGCTCAAATAAAAAGAAGCTTAATCGACTATAATAATAATAAATTCATGTAATTTTTACTTCAGTTTTTCATGTACTTGAATAATATTTTGAAATGGTTACTTGATGGGCATCAGAAAAAAGTGAAAAATTAAGATATTCTTTGTTTTATATCCTTATTAGAACAAGACTATTAAGACAAAGCATGAACCAGACTTCCTCCCTCCCCTCACCCCTCTTCAGAATAAAATCTCGCTTAAAGAAATTACCTGCAACAACTTTTAGGGAATTACTGCTTCTTATCTTCCTATTTGACGAGTCAGGCATACATATCCCACAACGCGAGTGCAAGCAGGTTATATTAAAAATTCTGAATTTTATTTGCTTAGTTGGAAGGGTCATGTTGACGCTGGAATGTTTAGGAGCGACTGCAAGTCCTCGGCTCTTTATGCTCTTGTTAGCAGAGACCGGAATTCTTTTCTAAGGAAGATCTACCAATGTTTTGTTTGCCCTGTATTCCTTGCGCTGCTCAAAAGGATTTCTTTTCAGATGGAAATTCCGATTATTCTTGTGCTAAGCATGAGGGACGCACTTTTTGTTCGTAAAAACTTATATTTTTTTAATTATACACACACACACACACACACACACACACACATATATATATAACATATATATATAAAACATATATATATATATATATATATATATATATACAAATTTTATAATAAGTATATATATTTTTTATATATATATATATATATATATATATATATATATATATATATATATATATATATATATATATATATATATATATATATATATATATATATATATAGTGTGTGTGTGTGTGTGTTACGAATCATAAACTATAGGGTGCGTAAATTTTTAAGTAACAAGATACAAGGCCAATGATCACGAATACCACGCTTTGAGAATATAACACTTTGTGATAAAACAAAGGGAGAATAGGATATTGGTGTTAATACCAACAGATAGTAGCCAATGAAAACAGACAAAATTTTATGAATAAGCGAATAAGATACAAAACTTAAAAATTTTTTTCTAAAGCATATACGCCTACAAACACACACACACACACACACAGTTCTCTCTCTCTCTCTCTCTCTCTCTCTCTCTCTCTCTCTCTCTCTCTCTCTCTCTCTCTCTCTATATATATATATATATATATATATATATATATATATATATATATATATATATATATATATATATATATATATATATATATATATATATATATATATATATATATATATATATATAGAGAGAGAGAGAGAAAGAGAGAGAGAGAGAGAGAGAGAGAGAGAGAGAGAGAGAGAGAGAGAGAGGTGGGTATATTTAGTATTTTACCCATGCATTTATGGTTAAAGAAATCTGTCTGAAGACAGGTGATGTCACATAAACCATATGAATCCATTGATTTATAGTTACAAGAAATCATCAGTACTTACTGGACGTTCTCTATCTCTCTCTCTCTCTCATGAAAGTACATTCATGAACCTTCATTCAGCCTCATACCAATAATCATATTATAAGTATAACTTCCACAGAGATCACATGGACGTATATAAAACGATCGACTTTATCTATTATTAATAACTTCAGTATCTTCTGTCTTTTATAATTCTACGGTCCCTCCCATTTCTCGTATCATGATTGATTTATTTTGTCATCATACTGTGATTTACTCTCCTGGGGATCAAGAGGAATATAAGATGATCTCCAAAAGGGATCCCATATATACGTCATGAAGGAAGAAGAGTCATTACGTGAAGGTTCGAAATCTCATTCAATACGACGAAAGTATTATTTAGTCTAATATAAATTGCAATTGTATGAAATGTGCATTCATACACGACACCTGTTAAAATGAAATCACCGAATCGGTGAAAAGTGCAAACTGTCGCCAGCTGCAGAGGCTCTCTCTCTCTGCCTTCACTTTTGTGCTTCATGCAAGAAATTACCCGAGTTTTGTTCAACAGCCGAAGTAAACAACCGTAAAGTATGCAGTGAATTTCTTTCTTCTGCATTTCTGTCATCTTATTCAGGTTTACCAAAATGACAAAAGTATTCTCATGGTATTTTTTAAGCACAATTATACAATACCATAATAATATGTATATCGATCTAAGATTCATACCTTTCCTGTGTCATTTTTTTTTAGCCCAACTCGTTCAGACAGTTTGAAAAACAGTTATAGTGTTTATTAATAAACTGAAGCAACATTTATTATGGTCTCATTCACGTTTCTAAACTAAGAAGACATCTCGCTCCTCCAGAATGCTGCCACTTGATATTAATAGTCAATTGGCATTACTGGGCCATTTGGTAAACTTGCTTCTCGTTATCATAGTTAATATTTTTAGCTGCTTTGTTACCTGCCAAATGTCTCATAGCCTGCCAAGTATACCAAGAAGAGTGGACTTTTGCATTCTACATCATCTACATTACCTTTCCGAGAGAAAATCAAAATAAAAACATGACGCGAAATTTCATTGCACTCCTCACCTCGAAATCTAGAGTTTAAGTGGAAACATGCTGTCTCAACACGAAGTAGTTAATGCTGAAATATTTGATTTCCGTACAAAGTGTCTTCGAAAATATTTAATCCCTAACTTAAGGTTTCTGGTTTAATTCACTTATATATATGCCTGCATTTACACGCACAAGCAAGCATTTACATTCTCTTTCATCGCACCACTACTGACACGGAAAGATGTGCAGTCGCGCGCGCGCGCATGTGTCAACGTGAGATTGTATGTCTGGACGTGCTTCTGCATTGCAATTAGCTTGAAACCGCAGGTAATCTTGATATAAGACATTCATCTACGCAGCCGTATGTCGCTTGAAGAAGAAAATCTTCTGTATTAGTTTTTATTTGTTCACGTTCGGATATGTAATGTCATCATTTGTACAGACGGAAGCTGTATCATAGGACTTCACTGTTTTATACAAAATATCACTAAATTCAGTCTACAAGAGGACCAACCTAGTGCATGGTAATTTCCTTATCAAAGAAAAAAAGAGTGATTAAAATCTAAATGAGCTTCAACCGTCAATATCTAATGTAAACTGGTTACTCAGTTAATGCACTTGTATCAGGAACTTTGTCATATTTACTGAATTATGTTTAATCAATTATCCTAGCATTACTGTTACCAGGCGTCCTGACTTATACGTCCTCATTAGTTCCTGATACAGAAGATTTTAAAATCACGAGAGAACACCAGCCATTCTTATGGACAGGTCCTCCGTTTAATTGTTTAAAAACATTGTGCTGGCTTCCCCTTACCAGAATGTTACATTCAAATACAACATTAAGCACGAGGGATCTAGTTATATATTCATTACAGGATGCATGTTTGAAAAGGGGGAATACAATATTAATACAAGATACACCTCTGCATCTAGAATACAGTTAAATACGAAATGCCATCAAACAGTGTATCGGCTTTAATTATAGTACCATTAATAAGAGTAGAGATTTAGCTCTTACTTTCTATTAGTGTATAAATATGTATAAACACACGAATAATATATACATATATATATATATATATATATATATATATATATATATATATATATATATATATATATATATATATATATATATATATATATTACATTGTTACGTAACTACGCAAGATGTAAGATGATCCATTAGATAACAGTATCACATAATGGTGCTTTATATTTCAATGTTTATTCCACTGAGTGGTTCTCCTTGCCATCATCTTGTTGTGGCATTGAACGTTAATTCGCTTTGACGTATCTATATTTCTTCCGCTTTATGACGTAATACGATAACAAATGAGACAGACGAGCTTTGTTGTTATAAAATTGGTGGCCCTGGTGCTAAGATTGAAGAGAGTTGGTCATATTTGTCCCATTTCTTGTTCGTGCAATGTTGTGGTTTAAGAAGATTTATCGTAAATGAACTGTGTAAATAGATTGCTCGCAGATGATACAATAGTGGTTGGGGATAGTGAAGAGAATTGCAGAGACTGGTGAGAGAGACTGAAAGTGTTTGCAAGATTAAGCGTAAGAATGAAAGCGTATTGTTGAAACAGAAAGAAGCAAAGGATGATAATTTTGACGGTGGACGACATGGACCCTTAATTTCATGAAGGCATTACGGAGTCAATAATCTAAATGCAGTGTGATGAGGGAAGAGAAGCTCTGGCTAATTTTGTGGCAGCTCCCTCCCTCCCTCCCTGCACAGGGCATCCATCATCCACGTTACAGCTTTTTAAGTGTGACTGTAACAGTGACAACTATCTTTTCTTCTTTTGAGAGAAACCTCATATTAAGGGATACATGCACTTACACATATCCGTACACAGACTCACTCACAGATACTCATGCACACAAAATATATATATATATATATATATATATATATATATATATATATATATATATATATATATATATATATATATATATATATATATATATATATATATATATATGTATGTGTGCGTGTGTATCTATGTAATGAGTAACAAACATCTTGCATTTCTTGAGTTGCCTTTAGACAACAATATTGTATATACACCGGAATGCCAATGCATAATCCAACAGTCCATCATTCACTAGACAAAGGACATTCTTGTATAAGCAAGGGAGAGAACGTTCCATTGTCTTACAGTAAAATCCTAATTTAATTACATTACTGTCGATTATTCTCATGCTCAGCGCCGTATAATTTCTCTGCATCCGGTTGTAAAGGTTATATTGTTTTTTTTTCCTTACAGAGCATAAACTGAACATGTAAATGGATACTCAAATATCAGACATTATTTAACAGCAATAATGCAAACACACACACATATATGTAATAAACACACGTGTGTGTGTGTGTGTCACAAACATGATATATATATATATATATATATATATATATATATATATATATATATATATATATATATATATATATATATATATATAATAAATAATCAACACACAATCACGTGGGTTCGATTCTGATGTGAGTCAGAAATTTATTTCTGTTCCACACGTGATTGTGTGTTGATTATTTCTATCTTAAACACTCAGAAGGTATAATTCGAATGAAATGCTGTCAACTGGGTCATTGCTGAGTCGGGAAGTTGGGGAAAACACGCTGGTATGCAAGCAGTTAGCTTGCCTGGGTAATTCCTTGGGTGCAGTTGCCCTCAGGTGCCAACTTCTTTTATGACTTGTATGGCCTAGTTGGCAGCGCCCTTGCCTTTCAATTGAAAGACCTGGGTTCGATCCTGATATGAGTCATATAAATTTATATATATATATATATATATATATATATATATATATATATATATATATATATATATATATATATATATTAATCTATGGAAGGAAAGGAGGAAAGGATCGTTTATACAAAACGTTAATTTATACTGCTAGTCGTAAATGTCCCCTCTGTATACTGTGCTGTAGTTTTTCACCGCATTTTTAATTATCATGGCGGAATTAATCAACATTACGCTTTGAACGACACAGAAATACGATTTCTTTTTGACTGGAAGTGGAAATAATTCAGTGTGAACTAATGGCAACGATATTCTATTGCAGTCTGTATAAAACTCAAATATTTAAGTATACATAAAAAAAATTCGGTCGTGAGTAATTTGCTAAGGGACTGATTGGTACAGTTTTAAATATATATATCCGATAAATCAGTCATGCTCCGTAATTGTCTGAAATTTTTACTACAAATAACAGTGAACTGCAAATAAGAGTGAATACCTTTTCCACTGTAGCTAAAGAAAAGTTTTCCTTGTTTTTCTTAATTCTTTCTTAGTATTAAATTTCAGAAGCAAAATAATTGAGTATGTTAGTATCGAATATACCATTCAAGCAATGCATACTGAAGTTGCAACAAATTTGGGCTACAAATTTGGGATAATGATGTATAATTATAGATTTCACAAAAGATAATTCTAATTAAGTGAATAAAGTGACTCATCTAATGTCTGGAAAGCACGAAATCAATATACGAACGACATCATACTGAAATTAAATTTCAGACAACGAAATTGGTCCATTCCTGTGACGATATAAATTCTTGATGACAACATCCTGTCAATGTGGTACATGTACAGTATGTATTTTTGTTCTAACGCTAATACCAAATTTTTAGCCTTTTAGACTATCGATCTTTATGAATCGTGATGTGGTAGCCGACATTCGGATTTATTTTGAAACAAGACTGAAAACCTCCTCTCACTCCATCTCTCTCTATTTCTATCTATATATTTAAGATTTTTTAAGGTCATCGCTAGTTCTTTCTACTTAGCATAATACGGATAAATATTAACTACCACTTATGCAACCGAGGGAAAAAGGTCGATGAAAGACATTCCTTAAAAGAACTAAACAGCCCTATGAAAGAGATCGCTCATAACATTGTGTTTATCAAATCGTTACATCTGAGGAAGACAGGTATATAGTGTGTTTAGGTGACCGTCCGTTCCCCAACGTTGCATGGAACCCCGATGTCTGCAAAATGACAGGAGGCAGACACAGGCCACAAATTTATTCCCAAGCAACACGCCACACTGAACACAGGAGGAGCAGCTATAAACACAACAAAATAAGAAAGGGAGTTTTTGCTGGTATTATTATTATTATTATTATTATTACGAAGAAAAACACCTATTCATATGGGAAAATCCCACAGGTGCCACTGACTTCAAATTCAAGCTTCCAAAGAATATGGTGTTGAGTTGCAAGGAGTTGCAGAAGGTAACAGGAAATACAGAAAGATGAGATTAATATTTGGAAAAAAAGATTAATCACTCAATTGACGAAAAAAATTGATCAAAGTATAAATAAATTATTAAAATACAAGCTCAACTGTTTAAGGGTGGTAATGCACTGCATCTATGTTTCAACTTTTGAGGTTCTAATTGCACAGCATTTCCAGGGAGACTGCAAAGAAAAATGGTAAAATAGGAAAGTGATTATGACGAACATAAGGAAACGTTTTCCTGACGTTGGTCAATGAAATTATCTAATGGTAACCAGTAAAGGATTTCCTGACAATTTGACTGCTGCTTCAATCAGCGAATGAGACTAAATAAACACAACCACTCTCTCCACAAATATAACAATGCTGACCCCTGAAGCTTTGGCATAAGAGCAAATCAGATTCGCCTTAAGGTTCAGGAAGATATTTAAATAAATACGAATTTCTCAATGAAGTGTTTGCATCTTAGGAAAATCAAAGTTGTATCAGCAGTTCAATACGATGCAGCATACGATTTCGTTTGCAACCCTCCCCCCTACACCTGACAGAGAACATTCCTGAGGACTGAAAATATGCTATAAGTACAATCTACTGTCTTCATCAAATAAACCTGTTCGCATGAATGAGTACCTGGATATAGAACACAAACGGATTATCTCCACTCTCCTTATAATAACAAACATACATTAAAACATAAATTTGAAGTTACCACATAAAACCAAAATCCCTGGAACCATCAGGATAGCCATCTTTTGAATTTTTTGCGACACTGAATGACTGATAATTCTATTTTTCTATACCAAGCAAGCATCGGGCATTGCAACAAAAGAAAATAGAATAAGACTACAAAGAATTAGCGAAAAGGGAATTTTCGCTTTTTCTATTCCAGGAAAGAAACCCATTCAAGTTACCTTGTTCACTTGGGTACAGAGATTTTTCCTTACCATAATACAGCTCTGTACACAAAATTAGAAAAAAATGCACCGGGGTCGAATTTCCTGATAAAAAGGGCTAATATTTCTAACCAAGGTGAATTGTCCTGGCCGAAATCCCCAGTGGCCGCACAAGAGCGAGCAAATAAAAGAACTGACTCCCCTGTCCTCAGGAATAATGAGGTGCTGAAGCTTATTTGGATTCGGAACAATTTATTTGAAACCCTACACTATAATGTAGGAATACCATCGCCACAAAAACTGCACTCAAGCGACACACACAATATATATATATATATATATATATATATATATATATATATATATATATATATATATATATATATATATATATATATATATATATATATATATATTACAGTGTATATCACCCCGTGGGCTTCGAAAAAGGCTGGTTGTCCTTGGTGATTTGAGTGTCAGTCAGAGCGAGTGTTTTACATCTACTGTAGAAAGGGCAGTTTGAGGAGGGAGAGTATATATACTTTCGATGTGGTGGAAGGGGCAGCCAAACAATGTTATCTGTCTTCCATCTTGCTTTTAAAAAGGATTGGGAATCGTTTGTCGGTATGTGAAAATGTGATCATTTCCCTGGAAAAAATATCCTCTCTTAGGTTAGTTAAAAATGTTAAGTTATTATGACCATAGTTATTTTATAACTCTCATTCCATCTTTGGAGGATAGCAAATGCTGGTAAAAAATGTACAGTAATATATTTTCAATATGGCAGAGGTCAGTGTTGTTGGATCAGACACCCAAAAATTCGGGAGGTAGTAAATATTTATATCAATGGAAAGTCTCTCTTGCAATCTCATAATTATGTGGTTTAAGCAAATCAAATCTTTGGTCGGAATAAAAGACAGATTCTAAGAAACAATACAACATTTTCTAAATCTTGAAAACATTTATGTATTATTTTCGTCCTCCATAGTCCATCGTTATTAGTGTTTTTTGGTATTCCCGAAAGTTATTAAACCCTACGAAACTATTGCTCATTTCATTCATCTATAAATAGAAAAAATATATTTACACTCAATAAATAATATATATTTGCATTCAAAAGTGACCGACTGAAAACTTGAAATTTGAGAGTCAGTAGTTTTAATGAGTTTCTGATCCACCTCGCTTCGCCCCAGATGTTATCATAGAATTCAAGGCGTGTAATAATAATAATAATAATAATAATAATAATAATAATAATAATAATAATAATAATAATAATAATAATAATAATAATAATAATAATAATAATAATATATGAACCCTCTTTTAAGCATGCTCTGTTAAAAAGAATGGCAGCATCAATGGACCTGATTTTATACAAGATCTTTTCAATTCTTCTTGCTTACTCTTCTGTCTTCTTCAAGGCTGATATCTGCTAAGAGCTGGCCTATGTACATAATCCGGATTAAGAGGAAAGACAGTAGTTCTGGATATAGTCATTTTGACTCTGGCACACGCAGGCAGATATTAAACATGTTTAATTCCTGCCTGCGTGAACGAGAATACAAGTGACTACATTTCCCTTTTATCCAAATTTTGTACATCGGCAAACTCTTAGCAGATATCTGCCTTGAAGGAAAGAAAGCAGTAAGAAAAACTAAGAAGATCTTGTATAAAATCAATTCCACTGATGCTGCCATTCTTTGTAATAATAATAATAATAATAATAATAATAATAATAATAATAATAATAATAATAATAATAATAATAATAATAATAATAATAATAATAAATGCATTTACAGGAGAATTTATTTTTTTTTATTTCTAAACATTACCTGCATTCTATAAACACATTTATAATTAACATTTAACTTGCCTTAAAAATGTATACGTTCCAAATGACAAATCTGTTTCTTAATAAAGCTGTTTTTCTACAAATTCTGCGACATTCTTATATCAAGCTTAATTATTAAAATCCTTTTCACCCTAAAGGTCCATGTTTAGAGACAACTGCTTTCATTTTTGGGCGTTACTTCTTTCGTCCCTCTGCAAAAAAGGAATGAAATATTACCTATAACAAATAATGCGTCCCGTGTATTTTATCTCTCTTTTATTGATATTATTTTATAATATGGTCCATTCAGCTAAAAGAATAGGCCTCGAGTGATCTAAGGCGGCGAGGCAATTCATGCGACGAAACTGTATGTTAGCCTGTATGTTTGCCTATTCATTATAGGACCACCAGAAAGTTGTGTGTGAAATTTTACGAAAATTTGTTCAAAGATGAGTCTTGAAACTAGCAACAAATGATTAGAGTTCGGAACAGATAGCAATATAAGTTTTGGGAGAGGCAGAGGCAGAGGCAGAGGACGGAAAGATGGAAGAGAAAAAGGGAGGTCTTGCAGATGATTGTTCAGCCTTGTTGGGGTTTGCGGTATCCCTGGAATTCAACAACTCTCGGATTTTATGGCTCTGTGACTGAAGCTGTTGTCTTCCTTCTGTGATCATTCACCCTCCCTCCAAGAGTCGTGTCTGTATCTTCCCAGACGCAAACGTCGCGGCCAGAATAGGCGTCTTTGCATTTAAGGAAGAAAGAATGCACGCATCCGATCTAGCTGTTTATTTTTATGTGGAACAAACCAGAACGCTACACTGGATGCTTGTCGAAAAGTGAGATGAAACTGCATTAAATTTACAGCTAAG
Organism: Macrobrachium rosenbergii; assembly: GCF_040412425.1. Classification (NCBI taxonomy): domain Eukaryota; kingdom Metazoa; phylum Arthropoda; class Malacostraca; order Decapoda; family Palaemonidae; genus Macrobrachium; species Macrobrachium rosenbergii. Next base: position 456,499 of record NC_089756.1, on the reverse strand, counting down.
CCTCCTGACATGACGCCTCTAACTAACGTTCGGTAACAAGATACTTTATAAACTGAGGACATACTGTATTGTGAAAGCAGACATTAATGGTCGCATATTACAAATGGTAATTATCTTTTTCCCAATTCACCCCCCCCCCCCAATAAGTAAAAACTAATGCCCTATTGGCTTACTGGGGACATGTAAAAATTCATCATGTCTGGATAACAAACCGGCCATTAGCCTAATTGACCCTGAGCTTATGCGGCAGGCGTTATAATGTGATAATGTACTACTTCATACGGGGATTAACTGGACACTTGTGTCAGTTATTCCAACAACCGAATTCACGCCAGTTAGTTCGCCCTTGTCTGGCTTTTAATCCAAGAATCAACAAAAAAATAACTAATAATCTGAAGAAGTGTCATGAAAACTAATTAAAACTGAACAGTTATCTCTCTCTCTCTCTTTTTTCCTTAGAGACTCAAAGCATAAGAAGAGGTGAGAAATAACGCGTGGACGTCAGTGGGTATTCACTTACAACGACAGGAGGGAGAGCCAGTCAGCGGGGTGCTGGCTTCTCAGAACCTCCTCATATTGCTACTTGGTTAATCATTCGCCAGGACAAAACGCTCTGAGGCAAGCAAGCAACTGCTACGGGACTATCATTACTAATTACAAAACAGAATGGGCGGGCAAAGTACAACAGCTGACTGCCATGGGACATGATCGCGCATTAGCGCGAAGGGGAAGCCCTGTCCTGCTGATATATACCTATCAGGTGTTGCAAGGGGAACATTTATGACTCAAGTTGGGTCAAAGAATGATTAAAGCTCTGTCTGAATATCTGCTGACGCTTTGTTTCTCTCTTTCGTTCTTTCTTTCTCTCTCTCTCTCTCTAAAAAAAAAAAGGAATAGCTTTCGTCATGTAACTGATTTTTTCTGGATGCACTGCCTATTATTTATATACTACCTTCGTGTTTTCTTTATGAGCTCTGCAAGAGGTCAAAGGTCATTCTTGACAATGACAGAGGGAGTTTCACCACAAAAGTGAGGTTACACACATTGAAAATAAATCATATTTTCCTTTCGTCAGGCAGCCACTGGCGTGTAATGTTTGCTATTTAAAATTATATTATTGTTGCTTACAAGGATGTAACGTTTACCATTTTATCTAGGCTTTCTCCTTATTATTTTTTATTATATGATTTCTTCCCTATCCAGTGTAACAAGAATATCTGAATGAGTCATCATGTAACCAAATGGCCTACCAGTCAGATAGGGCAAAATTTGTCCAGATACAAATAACATAAAAATTCGTGGGAAGAATTCTTATTCTAAGAATCGTGACGATATTTGTATGTTATGGCGAGACTTGCTTCTGGTGATTTCGTGTGATGCGCCAACACTAATTTAACTCGTTCTTTTGACATAGAAACTTCAATAATTATGTATTAGACAACAGTGTAACAGGATGCAGCGAATCTCGGCTCACAGACGACAAATAGCGACAGACCATATACCAAACAGGAATAGCCCACTCATAGATTCTAGCTAAATATGGGTTTCATTCACATCTGGTCAAGAGACTACAGGACGCCCACATCGACGCCCTTAGGACCGAAACGGAAGAGGCGCGCGCCGTAAGAGAAAGGCACCTGAAAAAGACATCCCCAGCTAATGATGTAATCCGTGCCCCTGCACTACACTACCCCCTTGTAGACAGCTACAAAGGCAGCATAGGAAGTCAACTTAGGAGCTGTAGGTAGGAGGCGCCTTTTGCCCTCCGGACCACATACATGGCAATGAGAAACGACAAGCAATAGGGAATTACTATTCAAATGACGTCACCACACTTTTTTTTTAGATTAAATATGTTGCAATATATCCTGTCCAAAAATTGTAGTCATAAAATTTGTTTCTTTCCCCTTGTAAATTTAGCGTTAAGGATATCGCCACTGGATTGCACGACAACCGTCAACGTCCTAGGCTAAATTTTTAGTGGAAGAAAACACCAATATTTCCCCTTATTCCTAAAAAGCTACCTGATGTCAAAAAATATATAAACATATGCATAATTTAAATTTAAAAAAAAAATAGCGTCTGCCAATAATGCCATGAATATGAATAAAAACTTGAGTGCATGTACAGTATGTTTCTCTCTCAACCAGCTCTCGTAAATCGATGGAGTGTACAATATTCAACGTGAAGAAATCATGAACTTTAAGTAAAGAAGAAATGTATTTTACATATAAATTATACACCTTGTGACTGAAGATTCCCTATCCACGACACATTTCATTCTGATGTGAATTCTAAAAAAATTAATATACTGTATTTGATTTCCAATATATCATTACGTAGTAAATGTAGTAAGCATGGACAATATTACTGCATCTATTGATTGCAGAGCCAAAATATATAGAGAGAAAAAGAAAACTGATAAATCGAAGAGTGGGCTGCAGGAGTGCCGAGTCAAATTCTGATGGTTTCAGCAACAACAAAAACCCATTAATACAAAACGTTCCGCAAGCAAGATGTATTTGGGCACAGCCATGTTTCAAATCCAGTTCCCCCAAATGAGGCTCAAAGACATAAGCTAAGCTCAGAAATCATGGGTCGCTTTGAAAGTCATTTGGATCCTTCCTCTTCAAAGGCGCTCATAAACAATGGCGGGGAGACAGACATCCAGCGTCAACCATGCACACTTTATGCTTTGTTTTACACACAACACCTATATATCAGATTCATTTTAAATTGGACTGGAAATTTATCAGTAAGTGGTGGTCTTTTATTTGTACTTGGCACGTGTAGGGTAATTACTTTTATTACTATTATTATTATTGTTGTTGTTGTTGAGGAAATAATCAAGGCAAAGTCACATGTAAAACATATATAAGTATCTATCTCAAATCGGGATCGAACCCAAGACTCAAATTATTATTATTATTATTATTATTATTATTATTATTATTATTATTATTATTATTATTATTATTATTATTATTATTATTATGTTATATCGAATTTACGACTTAAACAAACTTTGACCTTTGACTTTTGAAATTTGAGCAATATTTTTTTATTACGAAAATAGGCCCTGAAGTTTCCTGACCAGTCACATGCTTTTTTTTTTTTTTTACCAATGAATGCCAACCGGTAATAGATGGTGCAATATTTGGAGAATGGAAACATTCAGATTTCAAAATACTGAACTATTCCGTTTGTCTCTGTGCCTTATGACAGTCGAGGAAAAAATGTATATCCATTTTTTTCCTATGGTTCGACGAAATTGTTCAATGGCTTATGTTTTACAAATGAATACGTTGGACTGAACTAAATGTTCTAGTTTTATTATTATCAAACACTACAGATATCAGTGAATATTATAATGCTTCTGCTTGTGTTTATATTGGTTTTGTTTTAATGGGTCTTTCAAGTCATAGAAAGCATTCAGATTATAGCAATTAGATATTCACACACACACACACACAATATAAAATATATATATATACACACACACACACACACACACATATATATATATATATATATATATATATATATATATATATATATATATATATATATATATATATATATATATGTTGTGGTGTAGAATACATAGGGAAATTAGAGAATAGAAGAGAGAGAGAGAGAGAGAGAGAGAGAGAGAGAGAGAGAGAGAGAGAGAGAGAGAGAGAGAGAGAGAGAGAGAAAAGAGAAAAAGTTAGGAGAGAGAAGTAAGAATAAAGAGAGAGGCAAAGAACACAGTGATAACACCCAAAAGCTGTTGTGTTATCGTGATTCAATACGCTGATCGAGGCAGGATGTTTGCATGAACCATAAGCAGTATATCGTGTTGAAGCCCTAAAAACAGTCATAAAAGTGAGAAATAATGGCCTCGCGATTAAGCTAACCAATTCATGAGTCAGCACAGCCTAAATGCTTACAGAAGCTGGTTCTATAGCCCCGCCTTCTCAGGGAGTGTTTTCATGGAAATTCCAGGAATTTGGGGGCTGGACAAAGTGATGTACTTCTACAACCTCCAATCAAACATCCTAGCCAATTAGCTACTTGAAGGGGATGCCTTGCTGATTAATCCTTCCAATAAGGCTAGAAGGAGGTGGAGATTGCAGATACCAAGATTTCTAGGGGTTCAACAAGCTAGAGAACGCCAGGGAGAGGAGAGATCATAACTCTGTCCTTCAAGGGAGAGTACGTCTCTCCTCGCTTCAGTGTTCCCCATATAGACTGAGCCAGTTTACAGCTACAGAGTGATTTGTTTCTATCATTGTAACTTGTTAATTTTGTACTGATCTTTATAATACTAAGTACTAATTAAAGTGAAGAAATTACCTATCTCGTCTCTATACGCCTTTCTGAGAGATATCAATACTTAAATTAAAAAAAATAAAGAAGATAGCACATCATCGATGAAGCGAGACTGAGGGACATATTTAGAAGAAACCAAGGTAAGAAGTGAAAGACTAAAAATCATACAATACAGAAAGAGGAGAAGAAGATCTCCATAACAAAAATGGTGGCAGCTTAATTGGATTCAGAAGGCGAGACGAAACAAACGAACATTAATGAAATTATCAGTGCAATTATTTAAGTTACAGTGAAACGAAATTCTACAAAACGAACTTAGATTTTTTTACGAAGACGAGCAAAATATATCTGAAGGAATAAAAACACTCCAGCGAACTAAAGTTATGTGAAGAAATACCAGCTTATAAGAAAAGGTCAAGTGTGAATAAAAACAGTATCAATGCGTCCCGAAGCAAAAACATTTAGAACTGTCAACAAATGAGCAAGACGCCGACAGCAATAATAAGCCCAATGTTTGAGACATTTCAACAAAGTGATTGAAAAACAGCGCACAGAACTTACAACAAGATTATGAAGGCAGAACACCACAGCGAAAAACAACGCAGACGTAGTGAGATTTTTTACGTGGATACGGCGGTGAAAAACTCACCACGGAAGGCACAACATTTAGCGATATCACGATATCAACAAAACAGCAACAGTAAGTTGGCGAGAAATGAAATTACTGTCCGCTCTCTCTATTAATAAGTAAATAAGTGAAGATATATTTTTTTGCATCTTTTAATAAGATTGAAATTTAAGAAAACTCTCTCTAGTGAATAAAATTCCTTTTGCATAAATACCAACATTACTCTCTCTATGAGAATTAATTATCTAGTAAATAATTTAGATAGGGAATTAGTTATTTTTTTTCTACACTCAGTTGGTGATGATTATTTGAGAAGTTATATATATATATATATATATATATATATATATATATATATATATATATATATATATATATATATATATATATATATATATATATATATTTTTATGTATTTTTTTTTGTGTACTTATTGTGATGAATTTTGATATGATGCCCAATTTCATATAAGAATTTCTTTCTGTATTGAAAAGGGTTTTACTTGTGCACTTGAACTCAGTAGAGAATTTAATTTCTTTGTGACAATTTGACAAATTGTTTTAATTTTGGTACAATATAAAAAAAAATTTTATGATTGATGTACTCTGATTGAATAATTTTTTTGTGTGTGTAGACATGCAACGAGTTTTTGACGAATTACTGAACACTGTTAGACATTCACATTACGATTTAAGACCATCGACAATTAGACAAAGTCGAATTTCAAGACTAAATTCCCACTCCACTGTAGTGCAAGGAAACACTAACAATAATAACACATATAACCAGAACCAAAATAGTGTTAATCATTCTAATACTACTAACAATAATAATAATAGTAACAATACTAATAATATAATAATACTCGCACCTTACAATTTTTTACCATGAATCAGGCGGCCGTCATAACAACCGCCACACGCTTCTGTGGACAGGTGGATGATTCCAATCCTGACAAAAGTAGACTCGAATCCTACACTGTAAATCATTGGTTAGCAGATGCAGATAATCATATCATTTCAGGGGGAATAACAGATGAAAGAGCTAAAATAAATGAAGCCTTGTTGCTCTTCAGCTCAGAACATGGAGACGCACATAAAACTTTGAATTCCACAAGTTTTAGCAAACTTAATAACTATGTAGAATTTAAAGAAATTTGTTCATCACTCTGGGAACCAGTAAATAAGAATGACAGTTTATATAACCTACCTAGATTTCTTAACCCACAATATGAAACAATTGCTAATTTGTACGCAAGCGTAGAGAATGCAATAGAGAAAATACCCGAAGACTTAATGAAGACAGTTTGGGGATAGTGCCCATAACTTAGTTGAGCTACGACATGTATTAAATTACGTGTCATTTGGAACAACATATAATATCCTTGGAGAAGAGGAAAAGAAGGCTTTCAGAAAAATAAAACTTGATCCCAAGAAAACAAGCCTTCAAACATTAAAGACAATGAGAGAAGAAATCCAAAGGAAAGACATAAATCTATCCAAGGAATTCGTGGGAACAACAGAAGCACAAAATGAAAGGAAAGCCAGAAATAATAATCCTAATTTTAAAATGAATAATAAATTCTATGATAATTCCAGACAAGTAGGAAATAGACCAAATACCTTCCAAGGGAAATATGCCCAAAACACTAAAAGAAAATGGAATCCAGATCAAAGGGGAAGAAACGATCTAACAAAGAGTGGACCGCACAAACATTATAGATATGGTCAAAACTCAAACACAAACACTCAACACAAGTGAACTATTCCGCTCAAGGGACGAGACCAAAGACAGCCTGTGAAAACTGCGGGTATACAAATCATTTTACAAATGAGTGTAGAAAACCTAGAATCTGCACGGTTTGTAAGAAAGTAGGACATTTAACAAAGAATTGTTGGTTTAAAACACAAGAAGGAAATAAAGAAATAGTTGAATTAAGTAGTAACCGCTCAACATCAAATAAGTCTTCAAATCAATGACAATTTATCCCTACACAGAATACCACAGGAAAGTCCCTTCAAAAAGATAGATTAAGAGTAGAAGAATTAGCAAAAAGGAGAAGAGAAGGTTCATCCGCACTATCCATATTGCAGAGTAAAGAAGTTGTATTTTCCATGGATGAAGAAGAAATAATCAGAAAGGATTTACCTATCATTAAAATTCCAATACAGAATAAATTATGTACTGTCCTTATGGATTCAGGTAGGACTGTAAGCATAATTGATAAACACACATTAACAAATTACTTAGGCGTTAAAGAAACGCTAATTCAGGGTCAAAGCATAATAATAAAAGGAGTAGCGGTAAACAGATTAAAAGTTTAGGAAATGTGAACTTAGAAATAGACCTTTCGTCACATAAAACTGTTGAAAGTTTTATAGTTCTAGAAGACAGATTCTTTCCCGCACAGGTGTTGTTCTCATATAAATTAATGAAGAAATGTGGATTTATACTGAATTGCAGAGAAGGAAGAATTAACCTTACGCAAGATAATAAAAAGAGCGTATGCTTTACGCTTGAAGAAGAAAAGTTTCACCCAAATCTGATCAATTTGTCTGAGACGACTTCAACAAGCGAGAAAGACATACATAAAATAACTTATCATCAAGAGAACAATCAAATTAAAATGGGTGGTAATAGAAAGGAAGAATTTCCACAATTGCAGACTAGAAATTTAAGATGTGCACATCCAGAAATTGTACCCTCCAACAAAAGAAGTGACCCAGAAATAAATAAAGGTGATCCCCAACGTTCTGAATATGACGAGGAACAAGACATATGTGATGATAAATATGCAGAGATAAATACAGAATATTATAGTATAGTAATCAGTTGTGACAATGAAGGGAAATTAGTAAATGAGGTACTGTTGTTAAACAAAATAAATAAAGTAGCTATAAATAATATCATAGCAATAACTGCAGAAACTAGTACAGATGCAGAACATTGTTACTTTGCAGATATAAAAGATGAGGAAGTATGTTGTGTAAGCACTGCTGATGATAATAAAGAACAATTATTACTAAACAGACAGGTATTTTTGCATTCAAAGTGTTTAACAAAAATACATCTAAGGGGAAAGGAAGAGATAGGAGTTAAAGACGTTCTTTTACTAAATGAAGAGTTACCAGAATTTATCAGGATGGATAATTCTTTAGTCCACATGAAGGGTGATACTTGTGAAGTTTATGTCCAGAACTACTCAGATAACAAGCTAACACTTTATGCAGGCATTGTCTTGTGCAAAGGAATACCTATTAACAATCCATTACTAACATTAGAAGATGGTCGAACATCTGAACTAAGCAAAGAAGTGAATAAAACAGATTTTCCAGAAAACAAAGATAGATTAATTGAAGTATTAGAAAAATACAGATATGTAATAGCAATAGAAGGAGATAAATTAGGTAGAACAAATGTCCTAAGACGTAAAATTGTATTAGATGATGGAACAAAACCATTCTTTATTCCTAATTACAGATTACCAATAAGCCAAAGACCCATAGTTGATAATTTGATAGAAGAAATGAAGAAAGATGGGGTAGTCATTCCTTCTAAATCTCCATATAATTCTCCATTACTACTTGTTCCAAAGAAAGATGGAAATTGGAGACTTGTGATAGATTACAGAAAATTAAATTCCAACACCATCCCCGATAGAATGCCAATGCCAGTGATTCAAGATATGTTAGCTCAATTAGGAGGTGCAAGGATATTTTCATCTTTAGATTTACTTAGTGGATAGGGGCAAGTACCTTTAGACGAAGAGTCGAAACCATACACAGCCTTCAACACACACAAGGAACACTTGCAATTTGAAGTCATGCCATTTGGACTCACTTCGGCTCCTTTAACATTTGTTAGATTAATGCTTCAAATATTAGGGGATATATTATTATTATTAAAATAGTTTAACCATCAGCTCTCATAGGGTTGGCCTGAAGGATTAGGATGAAATGACAAGTCTAGGTTAGAAGCCTAGCACTGGGACCTAATAGGTCACTTGTCAATGATGATGAATGAAAATTAAATTAAAAGCTGTAAAAAGGCATACGCCTTCATACTGGAACACATTCACACAATAAATACATTTAAACTCATGCTTCCATACATACTCACTAAAAAGGTATATCAAAATTCAAAATAAATTAGGTAAAATCATAAAATTTACTTGTTTTAAAATTCATTATACTGATTGATTGGTTTTTTTTATATTTTTCCAATTAATTTGCAGCTTCTCATAAACATTAAAATGGGTGCTATTGAGAATGTTGAAGATTCTGACAAAATTTCTTCTATCGGTTTATTTCCAAAATTTGATAATCGCTGCAGGTTATATTTTGGACATTCACACAGAATATGCTTAACTGTTATCAGCACATTGCAATCTGGGCATTTGGGAAGAGGGCCACATGGACTGTTCATCAAGTGTCCATGTGTCAAACGAGTATGGCCTATTCGAAGACGTGTCAGAATTACTTGTGCTTGTCTCTCTCTCTGATATGACGAACTTCATTTTCCAACACTGGATTTTATCTGTTTTAATTTATTATTTTCAGGTTCTTCGTTCCATATATTTTGCCATTTTTTTACAATGACTGTTTTTATATATCTTGTATAGTCACTGATAGGGATGTCTACATTTCTTCCTGTCATGTGGACCGCTTCTTTAGCTGCTCTATCAGCCTCTTCATTTCCTTTAATCCCTACATGGGCAGGGATCCAACATATTTCAATATTTTTTCCCTTATTATACAATTTATGGAGTGAGAACTTTATATGTTGTACAATATTATTTTCTTGATTATAGCTTTGAATAGCTTCTATAGCACTTCTGGAGTCGCTATAAATTACAAAATTATTATATGAGACTTCTCTAATTATTTTTATGGCTGATACTATTGCACATAATTCAGCTGTAAATACAGAGGCTTTGTCTGGGAGAGAGAACTGATACGTTTTGTTTTGGGATACCGCAGCATATCCCACTCCGTATTGTGATTTAGATCCGTCAGTATATATTGCGTAATGTGGACCTTTTCGGATTATATGCTCTACTGCATGTTGTCTATGGTATTCTGGAGTATATGAATGATTTTTAATAAATATTTCAAGTGTGTACAAATTCTCATTTTATTCATTGTCCAAGGAGGAGGCAATTTTAATATTACAGGTAATTGTATATGTATATTTAGCGACTAAAACAATCTTCTAGCTCTAATTGGGAAAGAAGGTGGATAATTGTTTACAAACACATCTCTTAATCCAAATAATTTTTTGGTTGGAGAATCATTTGTCTGAATTCTCAGAGCACTCTTCATTGTTACTAGCTCTCTATGGAGAGAGAGAGGTAGTTCACCACATTCAACTTCCATAATCAACAATAGATAGCACTGTTGCTTTATACAATAAAGTAAGGGTATGTCTATCGGCTCCCCAAGTAGTGTTCGACAGTTTTTTATTTAGGTTTAATGCTCTTTTACATTTTGATTTCATGTATGTTATGTGGGCTTTCCAGTTCATGTGAGTATCAAATACTAATCCTAAAAATTTTGCTGTTTGGCCAATTGGTATACTATGGATTCTGATTTTTAAGTCTATTTCTTCTCCTTTTTTCCATTTTTTGTTTTTATAAAACATGATTGCTTGGGTTTTATCTATGGAAAATTTAAAGCCTACAGATAAAGCCCATTCATCTATTTTTACTATTCTTTTATTAATGATTCGTTCTGCATGTTTTATTCGAGAGGCTGAATAATATATGGCAAAATCATCCATATACAGGTTACTTTTAATACCAATAGGTAGATTTTTACTGATATCATTAATTGCTAAAGTAAACAGTGTGCCACTAAGGACGCTTCCCTGTGGAACACCATTTTCTAGAGGAAATGTTCTAGACAGAACATCATCAATTCTCACCTGAAAACTGCGATTTGTCAAAAATTTTTGTATAAACCTAGGTAAACGTCCACAGATGTTGTTGTTTTGTAAAGTTTTTAATATAGCATACGTCCATGTGGTATCGTATGCTTTTCCAATGTCAAAAAAGACAGCTACAATAATTTGTTTTCGTTCAAAACCTCTGCGTATATGGTCTTCCAAGTTACAGAGAGAATATAATGTAGATCTATTACACTGTGACCCAAACTGAGTGGGAGTTAAAATTTTATTTTCTCGAATGTGCCATGTTAGTCGAGCATTTACCATTTTCTCTAGTAATTTGCACAAACAACTTGTTAAAGAAATTGGTCTGTAATTGCTTACATTACTGGGATCTTTTCCAGGTTTGGGGATTGGAATAATTATAGCTTTATGCCATTGATCAGGAAATAAATTTCTAAGCCATAAGTGGTTATAAAACTCTAACAAGTTTGTCTTTGCCAAAGGTGCTAAATGGCATATCATTTCAAAACATATATTGTCACCTTCAGGGGCAGATTTATTGCTGTTCAACAGAGCAAATTCTAGCTCTTCCATATTAAATTTTCTATTATAATATATATCTTCTACTGTTTCAAAATTTATTGTTATTAATTCTATATTATTTTTCTTTGTGTGGAAATGCTCATCTAAATTTTTGTTGCTACTTACTTTTGTTAAATTTTCACCTATTACATTACTAATTTCTTTATGATCAAGTATTCTTTTCCCATCTTTTATTATGGCATGCCTAGGTGGTTTAACATGGGTACCATTTATTTTCCTGAAATTTTCCCATATTTTTTGTATGGGAGTATTTTTAGAGAGATCTGATACATATTTTTTCCATGAAATGATTCTTCCTTGTATTACTTCTCTTTTAAACTTTGCAGATATTTTATTATACAGAGGTTTTAATGTATCAATTTCCAATAATAATATAGTCAGTTTTTGTAAGGTTCCTTCTAATATCGGTAACATTTTGTTTAATTTACTGAATTTTCTATTCAAATTATTTAGTCGTCTTCCAATTTGGTGTTTTATTTTTATTAATTCTGTTAGTTTTTCAGACCACCATGGGACTTTGTGTTTTGTTGGATGAGATTTGGATTTTGGTATTACTTTATCAGCAGCATTTGTAATGAAATCAACAAGAAATTTATTAGTTTCATTATGGTCTTTCAAATACTCAAATGGTGGGATATTCCTGGTGTGGAATTCATATTGTTCCCAATCTGCTTTATAAATGTTATATCGAGGGGCATGTTTGGTGGGGTTATTTTGTAATAAAGAAATTAATATGGGGAAATGATCACTTGTATGCAAGTCATCTACCGTATTCCAGTCCAATCTGTCTACTATGTTTGTTGTACATAGAGTTAGGTCAATTGAGGAATATGTTCCGTGTGTTTTAGAAAAATATGTGCTGCGTCATCGTTTATACAGCACATGTCATATGAATCTATGAATTCCTCTATTTTATTTCCTGCTCTATTCGATTCTGTGCAATTACAGTCCCACATTGGGTTGTGGGCATTAAAATCACCTACTATTAACGTTGGTTCCTTAGTATTATTAAGTAATTCTTTGATTTTGTCAACGTCATAATTTTTATTAGGTTGATTGTACAAATTATGAATTACATAATTATCGTTTTTTATTCGTATTCTAATACTCGACGTTTGTAGATCAGTAAAGTTTACATGTACTTTGTCATAACATACTTTGTTATGTACTTATATAGCAGTACCTAAATTTCCTTCTTCCTCTCTTGATGCAGATGCTAAGGTATATTTACCTATCGTTAATATTGTTTTGCTGACATGTTGCAAACATAATATCATTGGTTCATATTCTTTTAATAACCGTTGTATTTCTCCCAGGTGCAATCTGGTCTGTAGACCATTTACGTTCCATTGTATAATATAACTATTGAAAATATTTTTTTATAGCGGTCGGGTTTTACTCTCTTTTTTTGTATTATCAATTTGGAATTTTTCTAATAATTTACTCACGACATTCATCTGTTTTTCCTTATAATAGACTAAGTGCTCAACGCACATGCAACCTTTTTCATGGGTACTCAATTCTGTGGTTTCTTTTTTTCTATGTTTCATAAAGTTTCTTATAATGTTTGTTAAGCCATCTTTTGTTATGTTTTTGTTATTGTTGCACAATGCAATGAAACAATCATTACATCCACAAGAGTTGTCATGTATATTTCTTTCTTTATTTGTTCTTGTTGTACCAATTATTGGTGATGGAGTAATCTCTTCTCCTTTGACATATTCATTGTTGTCTAAGGTATGGTTGTCTCCCACTTCTTTGGTAGTTTGGATATCTGCATCCATTGGTTTTACTATTATTTTAGGAGATAATGGTATATTCTTAACTAGTTTTTGTTTTTGTTCTTTCTTCATATCTCTTGTTTTTGTTTTGACTGACGTTTCTCTAACAATTGTTCGTTTCTTTGTTTTGGGTGGTGTTCTTTCCAATGGCCTTTTTTTATCTTTAATTTCCAGTCTATCTCTACCCTCTTCTGTTACTTCTGTAGTAGTATCCTCCTGCGTTTCTATTTGCATTAATATTTCAAATGAATTGGATAAAATATTATCCATCTCATTTGTACCTGTTTCTTTATTCTCTATTTTATTTTTTATTTCTAAATTATTAATTTTTTCTTGAGATTTACTTTTCTGTGCTCTGTTACTTCTATCTGTTTGCGTTTTTGCTTAATTTTTTGCTCTTGTTATTGAATTATTATAATTATTAAAGTAGTTTAACCAGACCACTGAGCTGACTTTCAGCTCTCATAGGGCTGGCCCGAAGGATTTGATTAAAATACTAGGTCCAGGCCTGAAGTCAAGCGCTAGGACCCAATAGATCATCCGATACAAAGATGAATGAATTAAAATTAAATTAAAAACTGCACATAAGCACATCCTCTCATACAATAAATACATTTACTCAGACTTCCTTACATACATACTAAAACGGTATATTAAAATTCAGAATATAAATTAAACAAAATTTTTTAAATTTTTCTCTTTTTTGTAAAATTCAAATGTTAAAAGGGTTTTCATGCTTTTATTATTTACTTATTTTTATATTTTATTAATTAAATTACAGTTCTTCAAGAACATCCAAACTGGAACGATTGAAAATGTGAAAGATTCTGACAAAATTTCTTTCACTGATCTATCTCCAAAAGTAGACATTCGTTGTCAGTCATACTTTGGACATTCACATAACACATGTCTGACGTTATTATTACTCTGCATTCTGAGCACTCGGGAGCCGGGCCATGTGGGCTGCTCATTAAGTGCCCATGTGTCAGACGAGTATGGCCTATTCTGAGGCGTGTTAAAATTACTTGTGCGTGTCTCTCTCTCTGATATGATGAACTCCATTTTTATCATTAGGTTTTATTTCTTTCAGTTTATTACTTTCAGGTTCTTCATCCCGTATATATTGCCATTTATTTATGATACCCATTTTTATGTGAGTTGCATAATTAGTAACAGGGATATTCACATTTGATCTTGTCATGTGAGTTGCTGCTTTAGCTGCTTTGTCTGCTTCTTCATTTCCTTTGATCCCTACATGCCCAGGGATCCAACATATTTCTACATTTTTTCCATTATTATATAATTTATGGAGATATAATTTAGTTTGTTGTACTATATTATTATTTGATTTGTAACTTTGAATAGCTTCTACAGAGCTTCTTGAATCACTGAAAATCACAAAATTATTGAATGATGATTCTTTAATTATTTTTATAGCTGATGTAATTCCATACAATTCTGCTGAAAGTACAGAAGCATTATTAGGAAGAGAGAACAGATAAGTTTTGTCTTGGGACACTGCAGCATAGTGTACTTCGTGTTCTGATTTAGATCCATCTGTATATATTGCATAATGTGAACCTTTTCGGTTTATATGCTCTATTGTATGCTGTCTATGGTGTTCTGTTGTATATGAGTAACTTTTTGATAAATACTTGGTGTGTGCAAATTCTCGTTTTATTCATTGTCCAGGGAGGAGGTGATTTTACTATTACAGGCACTTGTATATTTATATTCAGCGACTCAAACAATCTTCTAGCTCTAATTGGGAAAGGTGGTGGATGATTGTTTATAAATACATCTCTTAATTCAAATAATTTTTTGGTTGGAGAATCACTAGTTTGAATTCTTAAAGCACTTTTCATTGTTACTAGCTCTCTATGGAGAGACAAAGGCAGTTCACCACATTCAACTTGTAACGATGATTTTGGTGATGATTTAAATGCTCCTGAGCATATTCTAAGGCCTTCATTGTGAACAGGATCTAACATTTTTAGAACTGCGTCAGATGCCGAGCCATATACTTCGCTTCCATAATCAATGATGGACAGAACTGTTGCCTTATACAGCACAGTAAGGGTATGTCTATCGGCTCCCCAAGTAGTGTTCGATAGTTTTCTAATTAGATTTAATGCTCTTTTACTTTTAGATTTTACATATGAAATGTGGGCTCTCCAGTTCAAGTGGGTATCAAATACTAATCCTAAAAATTTTGCTGTTTGGCCAATTGGTATACTATGGTTTCGGATTTTTAAATCTATTTCTTCACCTTTTTTCCACTTTTTATTTTTATAAAACATGATTTCATGAGTTTTATCTATGGAAAATTTAAAGCCTACAGATGAGGCCCATTCATCTATTTTTACTATGCTTTTATTAATGATTCGTTCTGCATGTTTTATTCGGGATGCTGAATAATATATGGCAAAATCATCCATGTACAGGTTACTTTTAATGCCAATAAGTAGATTTTTACTGATATCATTGATTGCTAAAGTAAACAGTGTCCCACTAAGGACGCTTCCCTGTGGAACACCATTGTCAAGTGGAAATGTTCTAGACAGATCATCATCTATTCTCACCTGAAAATTGCGGTTTGTCAAAAAGTTCTGTATAAACGTAGGTAAATGTCCATTTTATTTTAATTTTTTTTTGTGCGGAAGTGTTCATCTAAATTCTTATCACTACTTACATTTCCTAAATTTTCTCCCATTATATTACTTATTTCTTTTGGATCAAGTGTTCTTTTCCCATCTTTTAATATGGCATGTCTAGGTGGTTTGACATGGGTACCATTTATTTTCCTGAATTTTCCCCATATTTTTTGTATGGGAATATTATTAGAGAGATCGGATAAGTATTTCCTCCATGAAATGATTCTTCCTTGAATTACTTCTTTTTTAAATTTTGTAGATATTTTGTTGTATACAGGTTTTAATGTATCAATTTCTAGTAATAATACAGTCATTTTTTGAAAAGTTCTTTCTAATATCGGTAATTTTTTATTCATTTTATTGAACTTTCTATTCAAATTATCTAATCGTCTCCCTATTGAGTGTTTCATATTTATTAAATCTGTTAACTTATCAGACCACCAGGGAACTTTGCGTTTTGTTGGATGGGGTTTTGACTTTGGTATTGCTTTATCAGCAGCATTTTTAATGAAATCAACAAGAAATTTATTAATTTCATTATGGTCTTTTAAATATTCAAATTGTGGGATATTTCTAGTGTGCATTTCATATCGCTCCCAATCTGCTTTATAAATGTTATAGTGAGGGACATGTTTTGCAAGATTATTTTGCAATAAGGAAATTAATATTGGGAAATGATCACTGGTGTGCAAGTCATCAACTGTATTCCAATCCAATCTGTCAACTATGCTTGTTGTACATAAAGTTAAGTCTACTGAGGAAAATGTTCTATTTTACTACCTGTTCTATTTGAGTTTGTACAATGACAGTCCCATATTGGGTTGTGAGCGTTAAAATCACCTAATATTAATGTAGGTTCCTTGGCATTGTTAAGTAAATCTTTAAGTTTATCAATGTCATAACTTTTATTAGGTTGGTTATATAAGTTATAACTTATGTAATTATCATTTTTCATCCGTATTTTAATACGTGATATTTGCAAGTCATTAAAATTTACAGCTACTCTGTCATAACATACTTTGTTATGTACATATATAGCAGTACCTAAATTTCTTCTTCTTCTAGATGTAGACACTAAGGTATATTTACCTATTTTTTATATTGTTTTGTTGACATGTTGTAAACAAATTATCATTGGCTCATATTCCTTTAGTAATCGTTGTATTTCTCCCAAATGTAATCTGGTCTGTAGACCATTTACGTTCCATTGAATAATATAATTATTGAAAGTATAACGTTAGTGTGTTCAAGTTTTATTTTCTTTTTGTGGATCATCAATCTGCATTTTTTCTAAAATCCTATTTACAATATTTATTTGTTTTTCTTTATAAGACATTATGTGTCCAATGCACATACAGCCCTTTTTCGTGAGTGTCCAAACTAGTAGTTTCTTTATTTCTGTAACTTATAAAATTTCGTATAGTGTTTGTTAAACTGTCCTTTGTTATGCTTTCATTTTTGTTGCACAGTTCAATAAAGCATTCATTACATCCACATGTGTTTTCGTGTGTCGTTTTTTCATTTACTCTTGCTGCACCTATTGTTGGTGATGGGGTAATCTCTTCTCCCATCACATAATCATTTTTGTCAATGGTTTGTTCCTCTACTATTTCTTTGGTGTTCTGGGTATCTGTTTCTACTGGTTTTATCATTACTTTAGGAGACAAAGGTATTTTCTTATTATTTGGTTTATGTTCTTTCTTGGGGTCTCCTGCCTTTATTTTAATGGATGTATCTCTAATAATAGTTGGTTTTTTGTTAGTCTTGGGTGGAGTTCTCTCTAAAGGTCTCTTTTTTTCTTTAGTTTCTAATTCATCAGAACTATCTTTTAATATTTCTGTGGTGCTTGTATTGTCTTCTAGCGATTTTATTTCTCTTAAAATCTCAAATGAATTTGAGCAAAGATTTGTATACATTTCTTGGTCCTTTGCTATGTTGGTATCTTCTTGCAAAGTGGTTATTTTTCTTTGAGTCTGATCTATCAGGGTTTTGTTATTCTCATTTATTTCCACTTTTGTTTCTTTGTTTGATCTTATTGCTGCAAAAAAAGTTTGTTTCTTAGCGGGATCATGCATTCCTCTAACCTTTAATTCTAATTTGGCCTCTTTTATAGGCATTCCTGTCCTTTCCTGAAGTAATTTCAATTCCATATTGTATATGTAATACATACACTCCTTAGATCTTGCATGGTGATTTTGTCCACAATTCACACATTTTGGTTCACCACACTTCCACAATGTGGTACGTTTGTCAGATCCACAGTATGCACATACAGATGTATTATGGCAATTTTTCCTTGTATGTCCATACATACTACAGTTTTGGCACTGTAGTGGTTTAGGGACATACGGTCTCAGTTCTCTGCTTTGGCCTAAGATTTTAATTTTTAAGGGTAATTCATGGCCTTCAAATTTTATCTTTGCTATTCTTAGTATTTTTCATTACTCCGTCTACTAGCTATGTTGTAAATTTCGCAGTCTTGTATATTGTTGTGCCTTTTTTAAGGAATCTAGTAATATATTCTTTTCTGTTGGTTCATCATTATCAGGGAGTACTATGGTACCCTGGACACTGTTCATATTGTCATGTTTTTTAATATGTACTTTAACATTATCAATATTTTTATATTTTAAGTAGTTTTCTGATTGACTTCTTGTAGTGGTTTCTATCAACCACATCTGTTCTTTTTACTTGTCTGAATGACATTTCAGTAGTTGAATGTCGATTCAATAAGAAGTTTTCTAATTTCAATGGCGATATTTTTTTCTCCATTTCTAATGTTAGGAATCTTGACCAAATTCCACTCCCAAAGAGGGAGGGGAGTCGAAGTGGGTCAATGTTGGGTCAAGATATTTGGATTTTCTGGCTTGTTTTTCATTGGAGCATAGGGCTCCAGTGTAATTACGTTCGTATTTTTTTCTGATTTTTCCAGAGAGAGGTCAGAGGAGGTTCCTGCAGTCGTTAACTGTGCCGAATCGCTACCATCAAAGGGTCCAGGGGTACTTAAATCGTTAACACAACTTTGCATTAAGACAAGTAAAATTGAGAAAAAAATTTTTAAAAAAGTAAATAAACCTGAAAACCTTAAAAAGATATCAACAGCCTTTCACGGGGTTTATTCTTTCGCCAATGGCACAAGTGAGAACCGACTCCCAAATGTCCGCGTCCCTACCCTACCCCACAGGGGATGGCACAATATGATTAGAGTGGCCCAAGTGTAAGCCAAACCCGCTTGCTAGGACTGAGAGTATTTCAAGAATACAATCATCCCCACCCTAATCATATTATGGGCAAACTGGATAGAATGCCGAGAGTCCTATCTATAGAACCAGACCCCCCTGGAATCCGTGGTCCAGCCCTAAAGAATAGTTCCGCCTGATATCTCTCAGGTCCGAACACTATCGGGTAGTTGATGGTCCTACCACAGATCTCACTATTTAGCTTCGGATATAAACCCATTCCCAGCTATGATATCTTTTCCTATTTATCAGGTCCACCAAATTTTATCAAAAGTGGAAATTTCCACAAATCTAATCCAAAACAATATACGATGGCATATGAGACTCTTGGACTCGAACCCAGAAACAAATTCCTGGGGTTCAAGAGCCCCCTCACCACGTCAAGGTGGTCTCATATTGAGGGGGTCTTGTTATTGAAGAATACGTGTGTTTCTTAGACGGATCTTGAATTCCTCTCACTTTTCATTCTAGCTTAGCCTCTCTTATAGACATCCCCGTTCGTTCTTGTAGTATTTTTAATTCCGTACTGTATATGTAATACATGCATTCTTTGGATCTTGCATGATGATTTTGCCCACAGGTTACACACTTAGGTTCACTGCACTTCCACTGCGTGGTATGATCAGTAGATCCACAATAAGCGCATACCAGTTCATTTCTACAATTTTTGTATGTGTGCCCATACTTACTGCAATTTTGACACTGCAGTGGCTTTGGGACATAGGGTCTCAACTCTCTATTTTGGCCTAAAATTTTTATTTTTTGAGGTAGATCTTCACCCTCAAATTTTATTTTTGCTATTTTTACTTGGTACAGCATATACCTCACAATCTTGGACCTTTAGGTATCTTTTTTTGAGAGAGTCCAATAGCATTTTCTTATCGACTGGTTCGTTATTGTTTTCAGGAAGTACAATGGTACCCTGAATGCTGTTCATAGTTTCGTGTTTTTTTACTTTAATGTTAATATTGTCTATTTTTCTCAAAGACAAATAGTCCTCGGACTGACTTTTTGTTGTGGCTTCTATAAGCCAAGTTTTTTCCTTTACTTGTCTAAACGACATATCTGTCGTTGGATGTCTATTCAATAAATAATTCTCTAGTTTTAGGGCTGAAATATTTTGGTCAGCTTCCATGGTTAGAAACCTTGACCAACTTCCACTCCCAAAGAGACAGTCGAAGTGAGTCAAGGTTGGGTCAAGACGATATTTATTTCTTTTTGATTTGTTGAGTACTGGAGTATAAGGTTCCAGTGTGATTATATTTGGATTGTTTGTTTTTTCCAAAGAAAGGTTGTTACAGGAGGTTCCAGTGGTCGTCATCTGTTCCGAGTCACTACCATCAATGGGCCCTGGGGTACTCGAATCTTTAATTTCACTTACCATAAAGATTTGAGAAAAAAAAAACCTGTAAACCTTAAAAAGATATCATCAGCTTTTCATGGAGTTTTAATCTTCCACTAATGGCACAAGTGAGAACTGACTCCCAAATGTCCGCTCCTACCCTACCCCAAAGGGGATGGCATAACATGATTAGAGTGGCCCAAGTGTAAGCCAAACCCGCTTGCTAGGACTGAGAGTATTACAAGAATACAATCATCCCCACCCTAATCATATTATGGGCAAACCGGATAGAATGCCGAGAGTCCTATCTATAGAACCAGACGCCCTGGAATCCATGGTCCAGCCCTAACAAATAGTTCCGCCTTTGAGCTACCAATCTGGTAACTCTCGAGTCTGAACATTATTGGGCAGTTGATGGTCCTACCACAGTTCTCACTATTTAGCTTCGGATATAAACCCATTCCCAGCTATGACATCTTTTCTTGTTTATCAGGTCCAGTAAATTTTACTAAAAGCGGAAAATTCCACAAATTTAATCCAACATAATATATGATGGTATATGAGACTCTTGGACTCGAACCCAGAAACAAATTCCTGGGGTTCAAGAGCCCCCTCACCACGTCAAGTTGGTCTCATGTCGAGGGGGATTAGGGGATATAGAAAATGTTGCAGTTTACTTAGATGATGTTATCATTTTTAACAAAGATTTAGAAAGTCACCTCAAAACTTTAGAAATACCCCTGGAAAGATTAAGAAGAGCAGGATTAAAAATCAAATTAAAGAAATGTCAGTTCTTAATGAAATCTTTGGAATATTTAGGACATGTAATTAGTGAAGATGGTCTGCGAATGCAAGCAGGCAAGATAAAGGCAATTGTTGAATACCCAGCTCCTACCAATTTGAAAGCATTGAGAAGATTCCTAGGAATGGTAGGCTGCTATAGACCTTTCATTAAGGGCTTTGCTACAATAGCCAAACCATTAACAGAATTAACAAAGAAAGATGTCAAATATGAATGGAATAAAGAACAAGAGACAGACTACCAAACATTAAAGAGTAAAATGACCAGACATCCCGTACTAGCCTACCCAGATTTCTCCAAAGACTTTTACTTAGCCTGTGATGCCTCAAGTACCAGGCTAGGGGCTGTATTATTACATATTATTATTATTAAAGTAGTTTAACCAGACCACTGAGCTGACTTTCAGCTCTCATAGGGCTGGCCCGAAGGATTTGATTAAAATACTAGGTCTAGGCCTGAAGTCAAGCGCTAGGACCCAATAGATCATCCAATACTAAGATGAATGAATTAAAATGAAATTAAAAACTGCACATAGGCACATGCTCTCATACAATAAATACATTTACTCAGACTTCCTTACATACATACTAAAATGGTATATTAAAATTCAGAATATAAATTAAACAAAATTTTAAAAATTCTTCTTTTTTGTAAAATTCAAATGTTAAAAGGATTTTCATATTTCTATTATTTATTTATTTTTATATTTTGTTAATTAAATTACAGTTCTTCAAGAACATCATAATTGGAACGATTGAAAATGTGAAAGATTCTGACAAAATTTCTTTCACTGACCTATTTCTAAAAGTAGACATTCGTTGTCGGTCATACTTTGGACATTCACATAACACATGTCTGACCGTTATTATTACTCTGCATTCTGAGCACTCAGGAGCCGGGCCATGTGGGCTGCTCATTAAGTGCCCATGTGTCAGACGAGTATGGCCTATTCTGAGGCGTGTTAAAATTACTTGTGCATGTCTCTCTCTTTGATATGATGAACTCCATTTTTTAACATTAGGTTTTATTTCTTTCAGTTTATTACTTCCAGGTTCTTCATCCCATATATATTGCCATTTATTTATGATACCCAATTTTATGTGAGTTACATAATCAGTAACAGGGATATTCACATTTGATCTTGTCATGTGAGTTGCTGCTTTAGCTGCTTTGTCTGCTTCTTCATTTCCTTTGATCCCTACATGCCCAGGGATCCAAAATATTACTACATTTTTTCCATTATTATATAATTTATGGAGATATAATTTAATTTGTTGTACTATATTATTATTTGATTTGTAACTTTGAATAGCTTCTATAGCGCTTCTTGAATCACTGAAAATCACAAAATTATTGAATGATGATTCTTTAATTATTTTTATAGCTGATGCAATTCCATACAATTCTGCTGTAAATACAGAAGCATTATTAGGAAGAGAGAACTGATAAGTTTTGTCTTGGGACACTGCAGCATATCCCACTCCGTGTTCTGATTTAGATCCATCTGTATATATTGCGTAATGTGGACCTTTTTGGTTTATATGCTCTATTGTATGCTGTCTATGGTGTTCTGTTGTATATGAGTTACTTTTTGATAAATACTTGAGGTGTGTGCAAATTCTCGTTTTATTCATTGTCCAGGGAGGAGGTGATTTTACTATTAAAGGCACTTGTATATTTATATTCAGCGACTCAAACAATCTTTTAGCTCTAATTGGGAAAGGTGGTGGATGGTTGTTTATAAATACATCTCTTAATTCAAATAATTTTTTGGTTGGAGAATCACTAGTTTGAATTCTTAAAGCACTTTTCATTGTTACTAGCTCTCTATGGAGAGACAAAGGCATTTCACCACATTCAACTTGTAACGATGATTTTGGTGATGATCTAAAGGCTCCTGAGCATATTCTAAGGCCTTCATTGTGAACAGGGTCTAACATTTTCAGAACTGCGTCAGATGCCGAGCCATATACTTCGCTTCCATAATCAATGATGGACAGAACTGTTGCCTTATACAGCACAGTAAGGGTATGTCTATCAGCTCCCAAAGTAGTGTTCGATAGTTTTCTAATTAGATTTAATGCTCTTTTACTTTTAGATTTTACATATGTAATGAGGGCTCTCCAGTTCAAGTGGGTATCAAATACTAATCCCAAAAATTTTGCTGTTTTGCCAATTGGTATACTATGGTTTTTGATTTTTAAATCTATTTCTTCACCTTTTTTCCACTTTTTATTTTTATAAAACATGATTGCTTGAGTTTTATCTATGGAAAATTTAAAGCCTACAGATGAGGCCCATTCATCTATTTTTACTATGCTTTTATTAATGATTCGTTCTGCATGTTTTATTCGGGATGCTGAATAATATATGGCAAAATCATCCTTGTACAGGTTACTTTTAATGCCAATAGGTAGATTTTTACTGATATCATTAATTGCTAAAGTAAACAGTGTTCCACTAAGGACGCTTCCCTGTGGAACACCGTTTTCAAGTGGAAATGTTCTAAACAGATCATCATCAATTCTCACCTGAAAATTGCGGTTTGTCAAAAAGTTCTGTATAAACCTAGGTAAATGTCCACGGATGTTGTTGTTTTGTAAAGTTTTTAATATAGCATACCTCCATGTGGTATCGTATGCCTTTTCAATGTCAAAAAAGACAGCTACAGTAATTTGTTTTCATTCAAACCCTCTACGTATATGGTCTTCTAAGTTACAGAGAAAATCCAATGTGGATCTGTTACACTGAGACCCAAACTGAGTGGGAGTTAAAATTTTATTTTCTCGAATGTGCCATGTTAGTCGAGCATTTACCATTTTCTCTAACAATTTGCATAAGCAGCTTGTTAAAGAAATTGGTCTGTAATTATTTACATTGCTGGGATCCTTTCCAGGTTTGGGGATAGGAATTATTATAGCTTTACGCCAATCATCTGGAAATAAGTTTCCAAGCCATAAATGATTATAAAATTCTAACCTCCAGGAGCAGATTTATTGCTGTTCGAGAGAGCATATTCCATCTCTGACATACTAAATTTTCTATTATAATATATATCGTCAATTGTTTCAAAATTTATTGTTATTAATTCTATTTTATTTTTTTTTGTGCGGAAGTGTTCATCTAAATTCTTATCACTACTTACATTTGCTAAATTTTCTCCCATTATATTACTTATTTCTTTTGGATCAAGTGTTCTTTTCCCATCTTTTAATATGGCATGTCTAGGTGGTTTGACATGGGTACCATTTATTTTCCTGAATTTTTCCCATATTTTTTGTATGAGAGTATTATTAGAGAGATCTGATATGTATTTCCTCCATGAAATGATTCTTCCTTGAATTACTTTTTTTAAATTTTGCAGATATTTTGTTGTATACAGGTTTTAATGTATCAATTTCTAGTAATAATACAATCATTTTTTGTAAAGTTCTTTCTAATATCGGTAATTTTTTATTCATTTTATTGAACTTTCTATTCAAATTATCTAATCGTCTCCCTATTGAGTGTTTTATATTTATTAATTCTGTTAACTCATCAGACCACCAGGGAACTTTGTGTTTTGTTGGATGGGGGTTTGACTTTGGTATTGCTTTATCAGCAGCATTTTTAATGAAATCAACAAGAAATTTATTAGTTTCATTATGGTCTTTTAAATATTCAAATTGTGGGATATTTCTAGTGTGCATTTCATATCGCTCCCAATCTGCTTTATAAATGTTATAGTGAGGGACATGTTTTGCAGGATTATTTTGCAATAAGGAAATTAATATTGGGAAATGATCACTGGTGTGCAAGTCATCAACTGTGTTCCAATCCAATTTGTCAACTATGCTTGTTGTACATAAAGTTGTCTACTGAGGAAAATGTTCCATGTGTTTTTGAAAAATATGTGCTAATTTCGTCATCATTTATACAGCACATGTTGTTGGAATCCATGAACTCTTCTATTTTACTAGCTATTCTATTTGAGTTTGTACAATGACAGTCCCATATTGGGTTGTGGGCGTTAAAATCACCTACTATTAATGTAGGTTCCTTGGTATTGTTAAGTAAATCTTTAAGTTTATCAGTATCATAATTTTTATTAGGTTGGTTATATAAGTTATAAATTATGTAATTATCATTTTTTATTCGTATTTTAATACTTGATATTTGCAAGTCAGTAAAATTTACAGGTACTCTGTCATAACATACTTTGTTATGTACATATATAGCAGTACCTAAATTTCCTTCTTCTTCTCTAGATGTAGATACTAAGGTATATTTACCTATTGTTGGTATTGTTTTGTTGACATGTTGGAAACAAATTATCATTGGCTCATATTCCTTTAGTAATCGTTGTATTTCTCCCAAATGTAATCTGGTCTGTAGACCATTTACGTTCCATTGAATAATATAATTATTGAAAGTATAACGTTAGTGTGTTCAAGTTTTATTTTCTTTTTGTGGATCATCAATCTGCATTTTTTCTAAAATCCTATTTATAATATTTATTTGTTTTTCCTTATAGGACATTATGTGTCCAATGCACATACAGCCCTTTTCGTGAGTGTCCAAACTAGTAGTTTCTTTATTTCTGTAACTTATAAAATTTCGTATAGTGTTTGTTAAACTGTCCTTTGTTATGCTTTCATTTTAGTTGCACAGTTCAATGAAACATTCAATACATCCACATGTGTTTTCGTGTGTCGTTTTTTTATTTACTCTTGCTGCACCTATTGTCGGTGATGGAGTAATCTCTTCTCCCATCACATAATCATTTTTGTCAATGGTTTGTTCCTCTACTATTTCTTTGGTGTTCTGGGTATCTGTTTCTATTGGTTTTATCATTACTTTAGGAGACAAAGGTATTTTCTTATTATTTGGTTTATGTTCTTTCTTGGGGTCTCCCGCCTTTATTTTAATGGATGTATCTCTAATAATAGTTGGTTTTTTGTTGGTCTTGGGTGGAGTTCTCTCTAAAGGTCTCTTTTTTTCTTTAGTTTCTAATTCATCAGAACTATCTTTTAATACTTCTGGAGCGCTTGTATTGTCTTCTAGTGATTCTATTTCTTTTAAAATCTCAAATGAATTTGAGCAAAGATTTGTATACATTTCTTGGTCCTTTGCTATGTTGATTTCTTCTTGCAAAGTGGTCATTTTTCTTTGAGACTGATCTATCAGGGTTTTGTTATTCTTATTTATTTCCACTTTTGTTTCTTTGTTTGATCTTATTGCTGCAGCAAAAGTTCGTTTCTTAGCGGGATCATGCATTCCTCTAACCTTTAATTCTAATTTGGCCTCTTTTATAGGCATTCCTGTCCTTTCCTGAAGTAATTTCAATTCCGTGTTGTATATGTAATACATACACTCCTTAGATCTTGCATGGTGATTTTGTCCACAATTCACACATTTTGGTTTACCACACTTCCACTGTGTGGTATGTTTATCAGATCCACAGTATGCACATACAGGTGTATTATGGCAATTTTTCCTTGTATGTCCATACATACTACAGTTTTGGCACTGTAGTGGTTTAGGGACATACGGTCTCAGTTCTCTGCTTTGGCCTAAGATTTTAATTTTTAAGGGTAATTCATGGCCTTCAAATTTTATCTTTGCTATTCTTAGTATTTTTTCATTACTCCGTCTACTAGCTATGTTGTAAATTTCGCAGTCTTGTATATTGTTGTACCTTTTTTTAAGGGAATCTAGTAATATATTCTTTTCTGTTGGTTCATCATTATCAGGGAGTACTATGGTACCCTGGACACTGTTCATATTGTCATGTTTTTTAATATGTACTTTAACATTATCAATATTTTTTATATTTAAGTAGTTTTCTGATTGACTTCTTGTAGTGGTTTCTATCAACCACATCTGTTCTTTTACTTGTCTGAATGACATTTCAGTAGTTGAATGTCGATTCAATAAGAAGTTTTCTAATTTCAATGGCGATATTTTTTTCTCCATTTCTAATGTTAGGAATCTTGACCAACTTCCACTCCCAAAGAGGGAGTCGAAGTGGGTCAATGTTGGGTCAAGATATTTGTTTTTTTTTGGCTTGTTTTTCATTGGAGCATAGGGCTCCAGTGTAATTACGTTCGTATTTTTTACTGATTTTTCCAGAGAGAGGTCAGAGGAGGTTCCTGCAGTCGTTAACTGTGCTGAATCGCTACCATCAAAGGGTCCAGGGGTACTTAAATCATTAACACAACTTTGCATTAAGACAAGTAAAATTGAGAAAAAAAAAAAAAAAAAAAAATAAACCTGAAAACCTTAAAAAGATATCATCAGCCTTTCATGGAGTTCATTCCTCCACTAATGGCACAAGTGAGAACTGACTCCCAAATGTCCGCATCCCTACCCTACCCCAAAGGGGATGGCACAACATGATTAGAGTGGCTCAAGTGTAAGCCAACCCGCTTGATAGGACTGAGAGCATTACTAGAATACAATCATCCCCACCTTAATCACATTATGGGCAAACCGGACAGAATGCCGAGAGTCCTATTCCCAGAACTAGACCCCCCTGGAATCCGTGGTCCAGTCCTCGTAGAATAGTTCCGCCTGAAAACTCAGGTCCGAACATTATCGGGCAGTTGATGGTCCTGCCACGTTTCTCACTATTTAGCTTCGGATATAAACCCAATCCCAGCTATGATACCTTTTCCTATTTACCAGGTCCAAGAAATTTGTACGAAAGTGAAAATATCCACGCCATTTAAATCGAAAGGTTTGTAGGTGATCCGTCAGGGCCCGGGCTCTTATTCTTCGTAAGAACGAAGAAGAAAAGCCAGGGCCCCTTACCCCCTCACCACGTGAAGGAACCTACTTCGAGGGGTGTATTATTACAAAAGGATAAAACAAGAATGAGAGCAGTATATTATGCCAGTAGAGTTTTGAATGCTGCAGAGAGAAATTATAGCACAGTAGAAAGAGAGTGTTTAGCATCATACTGGGGACTAAGGAAATTTAGACACATAATCTTAGGACATAAAGGCAATGTACTTACTGAACACAAACCAATTTGTGATTTGTTTAAGAAGAGAACTTTTACAAATAACATGAAGTTCAATAGATGGTTCATTAGCGTGCTAGAATTTGCACCAGAATTAAGATATATCCCAGGAAAATTTAATACACTAGCAGATGCATTATCTAGATCCCAAGAAGAAACAGAGAAATGTATTACCACTAATACTTTTTGTTTTACCTGTCAAGTGGTAGATTTAGATTTAGAAAGTGTACAAATACTCGTACAACAAGGGATGGATACAGAAATCAGGCATATAATAGGACAATTAATGACAGATGAATCTTTAAAACCTGATTTTAATCCCATGCTGATAAAGGAAAACGTAATTATCTCAAATGTCAACCACATCAATTTTGCATTAGAAGAACATGGGCTAATGATGTCATTTATTACTGATGTTCAATTAAGAGATTGTATACTTTTGAAAGATAAGGAATATATTTGCAACCTTGACAACCTTTATGAAACTACTAATGGCTATCCTTGTGTTCAAGAAATAATTGAAAACAAAAATCAAGAGACAGTACTGTGTACACAATTATCCAAACATGATTTTGTTTCCATCCTAGTAGAACAGTCAGTTTTTGTATTTTCACTGAATTCAGTAACAGCAACTATTAATTGCCATAATATAAGTACTGGAATTAATTTCAATAATGTCCACGCTTGTGATAAGACATGCAAGTTAGTTATTCCTAATAAATTATATTATGAACTTCATGTCTTCACAGAAATAACAATCCATAAAAATGCCCCATACATGAACTACTCTAGTGAAGTTAAAGAATTTAAACTGTCTCAGTTGGAGTTAAAACAAAAAAAAAATGGGTTGAATTTAGTAGATGAATTTTTTTTATTACAAAGAAAATGTTTCACCAATTCTGTCTCTATTCAATTTGGTCATAATCATTACTGTAATAATAGTGTTTGCAATTTTGATCAAACGTGTGGTAATTTCAAATATTGAGAGGATTATAACAGAAATAAAAAGGGACAATGGAGAGTAAAATGATCTTATAGACATAATTTACTACTGATTTCTTTGTATATTATTATTTGCATTATGTGTTAAAACAATAAACCATTTTTACAGTATAATAATTCATTATATATGTATATGTATGTATATGTATCTCTTTTGATTCATGATATATGTGAATTTTCTTCCATATATTCTTAATTGATTTTTTTTGCATTAGTACATTGACAAAGTTTGTGCAATTTAAATATTTTTTTAAGAAATTACTTGATGGGCAATCATATAAATACTTTATTTTATTTGTGTGAGTTTGCAATCATCCATTAAACTGTATTCTTTTTGTCACACTGAGGGCACTGTGAGGTAGCGTGACCGAGTGATGTTGTGGTGTAGAATAGATAGGGAAATTAGATAGAAAAGAGAGAGAGAGAGAGAGAGAGAGAGAGAGAGAGAGAGAGAGAGAGAGAGAGAGAGAGAGAGAGAAAAAGAGAAAAGTTAGGAGAGAGAAGTAAGAATAAAGAGAGAGAGAAAGAACACAGTGATAACACCCAAAAGCTGTTGTGTTATCGTGATTCAATACGCTGATCGAGGCAGGATGTTTGCATGAACCATAAGCAGTATATCGTGTTGAAGCCCTAAAAACAGTCATAAAAGTGAGAAATAATGGCCTTGCAATTAAGCTAACCAATTCACGAGTCAGCACAGCCTAAATGCTTACAGAAGCTGGTTCTATAGCCCCGCCTTCTCAGGGAGGCGTTTTCATGGAAATTCCAGGAATTTGGGGGCTGGACAAAGTGATGTACTTCTACAACCTCCAATCAAACATACTAGGGAGGGGTCTTTCACACACCCTCCTAAGATCACCTCCAATCAATTCCTCTAAGGAGAGATTTGAATCACACCCACTACAGTCCTTCCAATCAGCTACTTGAAGGGGAGGCCTTGCTGATTAATCCTTCCAATAAGGCTAGAAGGAGGTGGAGAGTGCAGATAACAAGATTTCTGGGGGTTCAACAAGCTAGAGAACGCAAGGGAGAGGAGAGATCATAACTGTGTCCTTCAAGGGAGAGTACGTCTCCCCTCGCTTCAGTGTTCCCCATATAGACTGAGCCAGTTTACAGCTCCAGAGTGATTCGTTTCTATCATTGTAACTTGTTAATTTTTTACTGATCTTTATAATACTAAGTACTAATTAAAGTGAAGAAATTACCGATCTTGTCTCTATACGCCTTTCTGAGAGATATCAATACTTAAATTAACAAAAATAAAGAAGATAGCACATCATCGGTGAAGTGAGACTGAGGGACATATTTAGAAGAAACCAAGGTAAGAAGTGAAAGACTAAAAATCATACAAAACAGAAAGAGGAGAAGAAGATCTCCATAACATATATATATATATATATATATATATATATATATATATATATATATATATATATATATATATACATACACATACTTGACTACGATCCCAGGCCATCGAAAAATTCTAGGCAAAAATGATATTCCAATGAAGGCCTTTGGTCCCACATACAGTAATGAAACAATGGAGGTTGGGGACAAAACATTGCTCTCTAATTTCGCTTTCCTGTTTCCCGAAAGCATCTCAGCCTGGCTCTCATTGTACAGAGGTTGATGTATCACTAATTCCTTAATGAGACTGTAATCACTTTACGTTTATCGGGCATATAAAGCCCTTAATAAATCACACCGATTTATGAATACGGAGTTACTGCTTCATGAAGTGGAGTTGTAATTTGAAAGTCATAATACTGAATGGTTGAATATTTATACAATATTAATTGTAAGAACTAATTTTGTAATATGACGACACGATACTAACAAGGAGAAGCTGTTTCGCCAGGAAACTATTTGTCAGTTGATGCTTAGAGTGGATGAGGGAAGTTATGAAATGAATTGAATATATTTTGATCATTTTTGTCTTTCAGTGCAACCATTTTGCCAAAAGGTCGGTATTGAAATATAGAATTTTCTTTCCTGATTCCGAAATCTGATTCGGGAAAAGAGTGGGATGGAAAATTAATGAGGATAATTGTCCCGCGTTTCTAAACTTAGATTCCTACATGAGAAAAGACAACAAGACGAAATATGAAAAAATACAAGAATTAGTGATTGTTAAACATTTTAAACGTTTCTTCATAAAGAAGAAATTTTGCCGTTGAAGTTCTTTGAGGAAAAAAAAGTTTTTAATCATTTAATAAGAACATTTCGGTCTTCGTAAAAAAATAAACAAAAAGCAAGATGTTTCAAATTGTCATTGGTATAAGAGAGGAAGCAATTAAAAAAAATAACCACTGTCCTCCACTTACAATTCTGGCACCTGAGTAAAAAATAAGCTGTTATGAGAGAGAAACCTACGCTCATTCAGATGTCCGAAAAACAACTTGATTTAGGGCACTAGATGAATAGAAATATAAGGACTTCTAAATGACCTACATAAAAACATCAGGTTTTCGTCCAATTCCGTTTTCGAAAAGCATCTTTCTCTAGGTCGCCAGATAAATAAAAACGTGAAGGACTTACATATTATCTAAGTAAAAACACTGAGATGCTCGTATAATTTCCATTACATTTTGGAATACTATTAACATGAAATACTTCCAACCATCCATGGCGAGACGAGTAACAGGCAAGTTGCGTATTAATTAACTTGCAGCAAAAGAATAAACAGGAAACGCCGGGACTTGACAAGTTTCCTAGAAATATAAATCATTAAATTGTCTCTCCCGCTAAAGATGAAAATGGCTCTTTCCAAGTTCCACAGAGGAGAATAATTTGGAATAAATGACTGTCCATTATTATTCCGAGGATTTTTTCCTCTCTCTCTCTCTCTCTCTCATGGACTAATTCATAAAACTCGTTACTTAAAATAGTTAGTATTTCCTATTACTACCACCGACCACCTCTCTCACTGACTGATTCGTAGAGCTCGTTACCTAAAATGTTTGGTATTTCCTGTTCCTACCACCTCTCTCTCTCTCTCTCTCTCTCTCTCTCTCTCTCTCTCTCTCTCTCTCATGAACTGATTTTTTAAAACTCGTTACCTAAATATTTGGTATTTCCTGGTACCTCTCTCTAATCTTTCTCTCTCTCTCTCTCTCTCTCTCTCTCTCTCTCTCTCTCTCTCTCTCTCTCTCTCATTTCAGATTACGAGCAGAGAGCAAAAGAGGTGGTTTATTTCAAATACCAAATATTTTAGGTAACGAGTTTTAAGAATTATCATAAGAGAGAGAGAGAGAGAAAAAGAGATCACTTAAAGAGAGAGAGAATGGTTTTTCAACAGGAAATAACCAAACATTTTAGATTATATCTTGAAAATTATACTCGATAATCAGGTGGTGAGAGAGGTGGGTTTGATATATAATAGGAAATTTCTAACTATTTTAAAAATGGTAACGAGTTTTATAATTAGTCCATGAAACTGAGAAGAGAGAAATTATCTCATTACGAAGTTCCTCTTGGAGGAGTGGTAGAGTTTCTGACTGAACGCTGTTGGCCCATGATCGACTCTCCGAGCCGCCAAAGAAGAATTAGAGGAGTTTATTTCTGGTGATAGAAATTCATTTCTCGTCATAATGTTTCGGTTAAGGATTCCGTTAAGCTGTAGGTCCCGTTGTCTAGGTAACCAGTAGGTTCTTAGTCACGTAAAAATAAGTCTAATCCTTGGCCAGCCCTAGAGAGCTGTTAAACAGCTCAGTGGTCTTTAAACTAAGATATACTTCCGGTGGTGACCCATTTTTCTCATTACGAGCACCGGCAAAAAATTATCATCGAAATTATTTCATCACACAAGATATATAATTCCCAAAAGATTTGGTAAATTATCATAATTAGAGGTTTTGTAAAAAAAATCCATCACTTGATACCCGTCAATATTTTTAATGGGCAATGAACGCATTCATATCATTAGATTATATCTGAAAAATTATCCTCGATAATGAGGTAAAAATTTGTCGGTTTGATATATCTTCAAATTTCGAACTTTTTAAAAAAATGGAAACGATTCACGTTATAAGGAAACTAAAACTGTGAAGACGAAATATATGTGTATAACGGAAATTAATGTTCAGTACGGTAGTTAATACTGAACACTGCCATGAATATGATGTTATGTAACTAAAGAAAGAAAAGGAAAGTATCTGTGGAGCCCAGGCTCAAATGTGTAAAGGTTTTGTTAAGCCAGCTCTCCGTTGTTGAGCGGGTAATGTCTGCATGTTGAATAAACAAGTTTCTTCAACGCAATCGAGTTTTCTGTGTGGTGGTGGCCTCAGCCACGGCCAGTAGAACTCTTAGCCGCAGTCTTTGAAATGCAGCCGCGGTCCGGTGGTGACCCATGTCGTTTGTATCTATAGCACTGCCAGAAGTATGATTATTGCTAACTTCAACCTTAAATAAAATAAAAACCACTGAGGCTAGAGGGATGCAATCTGGTATGTTTGATGATCGGAGGGTGGATGATCAACATCACCATTTGCAAATTTAGCCTCAGTAGTTTTTAAGAGCTGAGGGCGGACAGGACAGACAAAGCTGGCACAGAAAACTAAAATGAAATGTAAAAGCATATATATGTATATATATAAATATATATTAATATATATATATATATATATATATATATATATATATATATATATATATATATATAAATATATATATATATATGTATATGTCATGATGCGTACCAAGTACCTGGTTATTACACAACTAATCACAGATTTCAAAAATACACCTCACTTCAGCCAGATACCTGAACTCTCATAACAAAAGAACTACGACCAAGTACTCTAAAGGTAACAGTGATCCCTTAAAAAACTCATAAATCATGTGAAAAATCAAACTAAGTTTATCAAAAGAATGGTGAGGTATCAAATATTAACAAGAAATATACTAGAATAAAAGGGTATCACTCCACCAAACAACTTTAACTGTTTCCCTGTTCTTAACTCGCTTCAGCAAAATTAAAGGAGCAAAACATGTTTATCACTTTGCCTTATGCACACAATTAATCCTATTCACTGGTGGTTAATAAATGAAACTGTTTTTAAAAATTTTTAATACAAAAATTTATTGTTAAATTCAAAATTTATAATTAGAAATCACAATCTGAAAATTTACTATTACTTGAAAACAACACAAGATTTAATTCTTGAATTAAATCATTAAACAAAACTAAATCATAAAAACTTTACTTTATCAAGAAATTAAATTAATCAAACAAAATTTAAACTATCAAGAATTACTCAAGATTTGAAAAGAAAATCTTAATAAATTAGAATAAGTATGCAATGTTAAATATTATCAAGAAATATTTAAAATGCTAAGTAAATAAATGTTAATCACCAACAAAAATCAAGAAATTGTAAACACAAGAACACACAAAAATACACAAAAGATTTATCAATAATGACTTCATTAAGGCAAAAAATTTCCTAATACACCTTATTATATCATGGTAATAATAAGCAAACTAAGTTTATCAAAAGAATGGTGAGGTATCAAATATTAACAAGAAATATACTAGAATAAAAGGGTATCACTCCACCAAACAACTTTAACTGTTTCCCTGTTCTTAATTCGCTTCAGCAAAATTAAAGGAGCAAAACATGTTTATCACTTTGCCTTATGCACACAATTAATCCTATTCACTGGTGGTTAATAAATGAAACTGTTTTTAAAAATTTTTAATACAAAAATTTATTGTTAAATTCAAAATTTATAATTAGAAATCACAATCTGAAAATTTACTATTACTTGAAAACAACACAAGATTTAATTCTTGAATTAAATCATTAAACAAAACTAAATCATAAAAACTTTACTTTATCAAGAAATTAAATTAATCAAACAAAATTTAAACTATCAAGAATTACTCAAGATTTGAAAAGAAAATCTTAATAAATTAGAATAAGTATGCAATGTTAAATATTATCAAGAAATATTTAAAATGCTAAGTAAATAAATGTTAATCACCAACAAAAATCAAGAAATTGTAAACACAAGAACACACAAAAATACACAAAAGATTTATCAATAATGACTTCATTAAGGCAAAAAATTTCCTAATACACCTTATAATATCATGGTAATAATAAGCAAAATTCACTTCACCTTACACAAGCTTGTGAAAACCTTTGTAAACTCTGGCAGCTGCTTGTAATTCACAAAACACTTTTTTACCAGGCACCAATACTGCTAAATAATTTTACTAAATTCAGATCTCAAAAGCTAATACTAACACCAGTGACCACAAATATTTTACGTTAATAATTACTCTTTTTAAGAATGAGAGAGAGAGGGAACCATACTGAACGGTCTCTGAAATAAGAATGAATATGAATTAATCTGAGGATTCCAGTACGAAATTCAACAGTCATATGACATCATTAAGGCATTTTGGGGATGAGATACAAAAACAACACGTTTTGAACGCAATTGGGACAATAAATGACGTAATCCATCATGAGGTCTTACTCTTAAAATTGCATACGTGACCAGAGCCATGAAATCTTAAACATGATCAAACAGATGGCAATTGTTATTCCAGACCTGTCATCACAGGAAATCCAAATTATATATATATATATATATATATATATATATATATATATATATATATATATATATATATATATATATATATATATATATATATATATATATATATATATATATATATATATATATATATATATATATATATATATATATATATATATATATATATATATATATATATATATATATATATATATATATATATATATATATATATATATATATATATATATATATATATATATGTGTGTGTGTGTATGTGTGTGCCATCTCTCTCTCTCACGCTCTCTCTCTCATTTTTATTCTATTAAAATACCTTTCCTCTAATATTTGTATCAATATTAATATTATTATGTGACCAAATCCATATAGATCTTTGTCGATGAAAATCTGTACAGTAATTGCGGACTCTCGTTATTTCAGTAGCAAGAACTAAATTAATTTCTGGTTCATTTTATAATGTTATTCGATACAGGCAAAAATGAATTGTCTTCACCTATTGCAATCGATATCCGAGTACTTCTCTTTAAATTCAAACATGTGGGAACACAAACACTTCCACGCACACACACACACACACACATATATATATATTGTTAGGAACAATCGTTTGCCGATTGTTCCCTTGGTGGATTGTTGCCTCCTTTTTGTTTGTTTTTAATTGCTGGCGAGTTGACGTCTGTTGGATGGCGTCAGACTTCGTCAGTCAGGTTCTGGAGGG
Organism: Macrobrachium rosenbergii; assembly: GCF_040412425.1. Classification (NCBI taxonomy): domain Eukaryota; kingdom Metazoa; phylum Arthropoda; class Malacostraca; order Decapoda; family Palaemonidae; genus Macrobrachium; species Macrobrachium rosenbergii. The sequence goes on along the minus strand of NC_089756.1, from coordinate 419,951 downwards.
CAGAACGACCAGTCAGGTTCACAGCGGCAGAGAGGCAGAGTCTTGGCAGCAGAGCAGCGGAGAGTATCTGAGGACGAGATGGTGGTTGTATCAACCCTGCCTTGATCGTCCAGTGGTCGAGGAGGACCTCCATACTGTATCTGAGGACGAGATGGTTGTTGTATCAACTCTGTCTTGATCGTCCAGCGTTCGAGGAGGATGTCCATATTGTTTCCAAGGACGAGGTGGTTGCCGTATCGGCTCTGTCTTGATCGTCCGGCATTGGATTGTTGTCCTCATTGTTTGAGGAAGTGTTCCCGTTTTGCTCTATGTACATTATGCCGCTTCAGTGTTAATTTTAATTATGTATTATGCTGCCTATTGTTTTGTTTCTGTTAAGATTGTTATTGTCGTTATGCTGCCTATTTTGTTATTGTTTATTCTATTTGTATCTGTATGAATTTTATGATTTTTTTTATGGCCTTGTTATTGCAGTGTGGATGTGTTTATTGATTCGTTGACTGGTTTTAAATATTATTATTGTAAGTTGATTATTTTGTGTTTTTGCCACTCAGAACCTTGACTCAACTGTAAATTATGTATATAAGTATTTTGTAAATAAATTAATTTTAAGGTAACTTTTTTTTGTATTTGTTCTGCTCCTCTCTCCTTTGTTTGTCACCTCTCGTCAGTCATTACAGCCCAATTGCTTGTTTTCTGTAAAGAACCTGTCGATCTCGAGAGGCGAGATCGTAACATATATATATATATATATATATATATATATATATATATATATATATATATATATATATATATATATATATATATATATATATATATATATATATATATATATATATATATATATATATGACTTTTTATCACATCACCGTGATTCATACACAATCAGTAAGCTACAAACCACCTTTAATATCCAATTCGCTCTACTGTTATGCGGTGCACTTTTATTTGTATTGCGTTGCACCACATATGAATGACTCCGTTTCTGTCTGTTGACTTTCACTTGATAGTAACGCAGGGGACTCGGTAAGTTAGGTTGAAATTGTCTATTAATATTTTTACTTTCAGGAGGGGGTAAGAATTCACCGGGCACGGTTTTTCATAAGTTTTATTAACACTAAACTATTTCACATGGCCAGCCACACTGGACTTAGAAATTTCTTGATGTTAAGAGAGGAGCGAGTGACACAATCCTACCCAATTTGGTTTTCAAGTAACTCTGGCTAAAAATTGATCAGAATGAACTCTGGACCTATGTTGAATAAAACTCCGCCTCCTTGAGGACGTCTACTTTACTCTTAATGGTTCAATCTTAACTCCCACTTTTGGCAAGGACAAATCAGGTCAATTTTGCTGACCTTTTCACTTCTTAGTCTATCCTCTAACTCCTCCTTCCTTTCCCACATCTTGGAGGTTTGTTTTGGTTACACTTCAATTTACTTGTTCTCATGGCTCATCATTTTAAACTATCAACATCGTCTCTCTCTCTCTTCTCTTTCTCTCTCTCTTTTCATAATCCCGATCAGTGAATCTCATACTTATTCACTGCATAACATCACTCGGTCACCTACCTGCATTGACTACAATGCAAGTAGATAACCAACTCAACTTGACTATAGTCAATTACTTCAATTTCAATAATTTCTATTAACAAGTAATAAATGCAAACAAGACTTAAGTATGAATAATGTATCAAATACTCAAACTAAATGCAGAAAATTATGGCAAAGTAAATATATCAAATGTCTATTACGCTCTGGTTATCAATCATAAATTGTAAAACAAAAAAATCAATCATCAAATGTTCAAGTGCAAGTCAACGGTAAATGCTATTACTCTCTAGGAAGGATTCTGTCCATCATGTCCTTGATTATGGTAAGCTTATTCAATATTAATTTCCTGACAATTATAAAAGAAATTAAAGCAAACAGTATCAAAAGAATGACATTTATGAATGACATGATAGGAGAAATCTCGGTCTTATATGTATGAAAGAAAGTATGAACCTCTTCTAGCTTTTTGAATGTCTCCAATTCCAGTTCTGAAAGTTGAAATTCGTTAATAACTGCAAACTGATGTACACTTTTACTGAAATTCAAACTGTATGTCGTGAAGACTGTAGGTTTGTAATACAAATTATGTAAAATAACCAATTCACAAGCAGATGAAAATGAGTGTACGTTAATGAAAACTACTTCTGTTTTGCTTGACTTACAGTCAATCTTAGCATTCAATCTGTTTGCTGAGAACACAAAAATTTCATCATCAATGATTTGAGCCTTGAAAGTTTCTGTAAACGGTATATATTTACAATGGTTCTTACCATTCTTGTTGTTTACAAGATCATCTAAGCAATGAAGAGCACTCAATGGTTCATAGAAATTCACAATGTTACAAACATATACACCATCATTAAGCATGACACATTCCCTGAACTCATGTTCGGGAATTTCGGTCACTAGGAAAGAATCATGCTGCAAGGCAAAGTGTCGAACTGTTCCTTCTAGTACAATGGACTTATTATCTACTACCATTGGGAATGGATAGACTGACATCAATGAGTTGACGTCTGGATTGTTGAAAGGGATCACTAGTATGATTTGATTGGCTACCACTTTCACTGTGATCAGGCCATAATAGTCCACTATATTTTCTACTAGTGGCTTCAAGTGATTGTTCACAACACATTTCTGAATAATGACTTCAATTTCACTAGGGGTTATCAGAAAAGGCGACAGCAGGTTTTTACCTGCCATCATGATTGCATTGAGTAATTCCTTGTATTCCAGAAGGAAATTACTTGTTTCTATGAGCAGTTGCTCCATCATTTCTGTTTGATGGATTCTAGCAATTTCTGATGAAACATTATGGAGGGCACTATTCACAAATTCTTTCAGCACTGTGATCATTTTCTGATTTTGATTGACATTTCCTATTACTTTATTATAGACAGTGCCCTGCTCAGAAGCCCAATTTTCAAGTTGTGCCACTCTTTCCTTTAGCCTTTCAACATTACCATCGGTCGCCACTCCAAAGAGATTGTGTAAAGCGACGCCTATAAAGGGTATGAGTGATCGCTTTACTACTTTCCTTGGGCATAACACTATCGATGTCCCTCTGCAACTTGGAGAGCATGTCGTACAAATTTCTATCTTGGACACTTTGTAATCCTGCCTGTATCTGATTGCTCAGCTGGACTAACTGCTCTCTCTGATCGATAATGGACTCCGTCTGGATCTTAACAATGGCTAGGTCCTGTATCATCTTAACCTTGCCATGTTCCTTGATGATGGCTCCCTTTCTTAGTTGTACGAGTGAGTTCACAATTTGACTCACTGCCAACCACCATACAATCCATTTGCTGAAATAATGTTATTAAGCAGTAAAAATCTTATCAACTACATTTGTTTACCATTGCACTTGCCATTACCTTCTTCTCAAAAATTATACCTTGGGGTCATTGAAGATTCTATTTTATTACCTATCTTATCTTTATTGGACAAATCCTTTAACTGGGTAGACGACCAAGGTTCTGAATGAACTACTTTAATGTGGTTCCAATGTACAATGGATTCTTTCAAGGTAATTTCATGCATTAACTTGAATTTATTCAACTTCAAAACTTCTAAAACTCTATATGGACCTCGAAATTTTGGGGATACTTTAATATTAGGTCCTTCAAGAACATGATTGAGTACATAAACTTGTTGTCCTACCTTTAACGAGGGTATGGTCGATCTGTTATTGTAATACTTACTAGATTTTTTATGTAACTCCTTTAATCTAGCCCTGGTGACTTTAACGGTCTCGTACGTACGTCTTGTCTTCCAAGCAATATAGTCCTCGTAGTTGTACGTACGTCTGGGTGGTGTGGCATCATCCAAAAGTGAATTTGGCATTCTCTTTTGGTAGCCATACAATAGGAAATGAGGAGTTTCTCCTATTGACTCATTTACTGTGTTGTTTAGAGTAAATTGTATGTCTTCGAGAGTCAAGTCCCAGTCTTCAGTGCTAGGGGTTACCAATGTTTTCAGAACATCCTTTATCTTGCGATTTGTTCTTTCTACTGCTCCATTTGAGCTTGGCTTATATGCTGTTATTTGACATTTCTGTATTTCATAAAAGTCACACAAATTCGTTAGAATGTCACTAGTAAATTCAGCAGCATTGTCTGAGAGCAAAACTTGAGGACATGAATGTCTGGTTATAATTCTAGATTTAAAGGCTTCTGCCACCGTTGATGCTTCTCTGTTTCTAGTTGGAACAATTTCTACGTATCTGGTCAAATAGTCAATGAAAACTAAAATCTGTTTATTTCCTCTGATGGTGTTCGGGAATGGACCTAAGAAATCCATTGTGACTACTTGAAAAGGATTTAATTCTGAAGGATACATTTCCAGAGGAGCCTTGACGTTGACATTCCCCTTATGTATATTACATAGGGTACAATTCTGAACAAATCGAGTAGCATCTTCACTACATCGAGGCCAAAAATAGTTTCTAGTGATTGTTCTACATGTTTTCTTAATTCCAGGATGTCCTGATAACTTGTATGAATGGGTTAGTTCTAAAACGTCTTGTATTAGTGTATTAGGAATGTACAAACGTGAACAAGCATTTGGTTCGTCTGAAGTCTTGTACAATAACCCATCTATCAATTGAAACTCTGAATTTTTCTCACCTTGCAAGAGGTTACCAATTACTTCCCTTATTCTAGAATCCTTTTGTTGTTCCTGACGAACTTTGTCTAAATCTAAGTCTGTGATTTGACAACTGAAGGCGAAATTATGAGTGGTAATTTGTTTCTCGTTCTCTTCTTGTGATCTAGATAAGGCGTCAGCTAATGTGTTATATTTACCAGGTATGTATCTAAATTCTGGGGCAAATTCTAATACGCTAACGAACCATCTATTGAACTTCATATTATTGGTAAAAGCCCTTTTCTTGAAAAGATCACAAATGGGTTTATGATCTGTAAGAACATTAATTTTATGTCCTAGCAAAATGTGTCTAAATTTCTGTAATCCCCAGACTAATGCCAAACATTCCCTTTCTGTTGTACTGTAATTTCTTTCAGCTGCATTCAAAACTCTACTGGCATAGTATACAGTCCTCATCCTTGTTTTATCCTTTTGCATCAAGACGGCACCTAGTCCTGTACTTGAAGCATCACAGGCTAAGTAGAATTCCTTCTCGAAGTTTGGGTAAACTAGGATGGGATCTGTTATCAACATATCCTTTAGTGTTTTGAACGCTGCTTCCTGTTCATCTTTCCACTCATAGCTAGCATCTTTCCTAGTTAACTCAGTTAATGGTTTTGCTATGGTAGCAAATCCCTTTATGAAAGGTCGATAATACCCTACCATACCTAGGAATCTTCTTAGTGCCTTCAAATTTCTTGGGGCTGGATAGTCTACAATAGCCTTAATCTTTCCTTCTTGCATTTTCAAACCATGTTCACTGATAACATGTCCTAGATATTCTAGAGATTTCTTCAGAAACTGACATTTCTTAATTTTTACCTTTAAACCGGCCTTTCTGAGCCTATCTAATACTAATTCTATTGTCTTGAAATGACTCTCTACATCCTTACTAGCAATTATTACATCATCAAGATAAACCGATACGTCTTCAACATCTCCCAAGATTTGCAGCATTAAACGTACAAACGTTAAAGGAGCTGAAGTAAGACCAAACGGCATTACCTCAAATTGCAAATGTTCTTTATGAGTACTGAATGCCGTGAGATGCTTGGATTCTTCATCGAGAGGAACTTGCCAGTATCCACTCAGTAAATCGAGGCTAGAAAAAACCTTGGCACCTCCTAATTGAGCTAACATGTCATTAATGACTGGCATTGGCATTCGATCAGGGACGGTGTGGGAATTCAATTGACGGTAATCAATTACCATCCTCCATGTACCGTCTTTCTTTGGAACTAGCAGTAAAGGTGAATTATAAGGTGACTTAGAAGGTATTACAACTCCATCTTCCTTCATCTCTTCAACCATCTCGTCTACAATGGGTCTTTGACTTATTGGAAGTTTGTAGTTAGGTATATAAAAGGTCTAGCACCATCTTCTATGACTATTTTGTGCTGCAGGACATCTGTCCTTCCTAACTTATCTCCTGTTACTGCTACAACACTCCTATATTTCTCTAATATCTGTATTAACCTGTCCCTACAATGAGGAAAATCTGTATTATTTACTTCCCTTCTAATTTAACTCTTGTGTCAGCTACAGAGACAAATGCTTTTTCACTTAGGGTTAGTAATCACAATTCCCTTACAGAATTCTATGCTGGCATGCAATTCTAGTCTCTTGTCAGAATAATTATACACATAAGTTGTACAATTTCCACCATTAAGTCTTACTAGGGAATTGTCCATTTTCACAAAGTCTGGTAAGTCTTCATTAACTAATAATACATCTGTATCACCTAGGTTTTTATCTGTTACAATTCTAAGACAAACCTTTGTCAGACCTTGTGGATGCAGTATAACGCTATTGTTTAATTTGAGTTTTACAAGATTATCATCAGCAGTACTAACTAAGCAGATCTCTTCTGCATTCTGTGCATCGGCAGTGTAACAGACATCAGTATCATCTGAACTTTCATCTTGTAGTATCACAGAACCTATCTCTGTCATTTTTAGGTTGCCTAACAGCAACACCTCATTGAGATACTTCTCTTCCGTATCTTCTCTTATTATTAAGTGACTACAATCTATTAGCGTGTCAGGATCGTCAGGTTGGGAAAAAGAACTAAGTTCTTCGGAGGTATCTACTTGTCGTGCACTTGAGTTATCAGGTTCATACCTGCTATCTGAGAATTCCTCCTGAGTGGCTTCTAGGCTTTTAAAAGTAGTTTGTCTATCTTCTCCTATTTCTTCTATCATTGAATTTCTACACACTGTCCTACCAGGTTAGCATTAACTTCTATTTCTATCTGTTGGATGTCTACTTCTTCAGATGAGGCTGTCTCAGGTAAAGTGATCAAGTTTATCTGAAACTGTTCCTCTTCTTCAAGAGAGCAAACATTTCCTCTATCAATTTCCTTGATAGTTACTCTTCCATTGCTACAATCTAGTGTAATTCCACATCTTTTCATAGCCTGGAAGGAAAATAGAGCTTGAGCTGGAAAATATTTCTCTTCTAACACCACAAACTCTTCCCTGTATTTCTTATTTAGAATTTCTATCTCTAAATTGACATTGCCTATAGCCCTTATTTGCTTTCCAGCGATCCCCTTTATGGTCCTATAGGATTCTCTCATTTGGGAAAGCTCACAACCTATATGTTTTATTAAAGTGCCTTTATCTATGATACTTACAGTACTGCCTGTATCCAACAATATGGAACTCAGTACACCTTCTAAGTGTACTTGTATGATAGGCAACTCTTCCTGACACGTATTAAAATTCTTTACAGAAAACACTATTTCATTACTTCGAGTAATGTCTGCTGGGGACACATCCTTATTCACTGTCACTATTTCTCTCTGTAAGGATGGACCTTTCTGCTGCACTCTCTGTGATTGTCACTGAGAATCCCCTTGATTTGGGTTACTGGGGGAGGTATTTTGGTTATTAGGCTGAGTACTTTGGTTATTTTGAGACCCCTGAGAATTTCCCTGTTTGTTGTACCAACAGTTTTGGATCAAATGTCCTGTCTTATTGCAATTCAGAACACCATTTGTTTCTTCTACAATTCTGGGTTGTATGGTTGTTATAACCACAATTTCCACAACTTTGTCTCTGCCTATTGAACTGTGGCCTATTATTCCCTGAATTTTGGCCTTGACTAGCTCCCCTCTGTCCAGGAGTCCTGTTATTTCCACTGTTATTTCCATTAGTTCCAGTGGTATTCCCATTGTTACCTCTATTTGGCGGCCTACCTTGATTGTTTCTATTTGATTGATTAAATCTCCTATTGTTGTTCCCACCATTTCTATCAAACGAATTTCTATTTCCTGATACCTAGACCTAGCTTGCCCTGATTGGTTTGTATTGGACTGATTGCTATTATTTCTTGGGTTTCCACTAGCTACGGTTCCCGTAAAATCTGCACTACTACTTGATGAATTCTGTTTTACTTTCCTTTCTATGTACATCAAAGTTTGTACAATTCCATCATTTGGCTTCCTATCACAGTACTTCTTTAAGGCTACTCTTTCTTCCTTACCCAAAGCATCGTAGATTGGTCCTAAGGACATATATCTAAGTACCTTGGATATACTAGCTAAATCTGTTTCATCATCATCAAATTCATCCTTCCTTCCAACAACAATTCCTACAGCTTTCATATCTGTCGTCACTCTATCTATAGCTTCTTCTACTCTAGTGGCTAAAACTAAGTGATTACCCTCATATTTCTGATGATGGAAAGTTCCTATGTTATACCATGGATCTTTCTGTGCTTCTGGTTGCCAAAATTGTAAGCACTGTTTCTTGAATTCGTTAAACAGAGTAATATTCCTAAAAGTACTGAATGAAGAACTGTATGTGCATCACCATGTTCCATACTAACATACAAGAGTGCTTCATCTATTTTCTTTCTCTCATCTGTGATACCAGCAGCTGAAATTCTGCTTTCTGTGTCTGCTATCCATCGATTTACACCATATTCTTCTAATCTACTTTTATCTACATTACTTGGGTCTAGTGGCTTGGGTTATTACGGTGGCTTGCGCCATATTGTAATTTCTAGGTACAATGGAAGTTATTGGGTTAGTGGTTACAACTGAAGGGTTAGGCGCACTCGGTAAACTAAGTGGGGGACCTTGACTACGAGAACGTCTGGGTCTAGTATTACTAGGATCAATTTGTCTAGAAAGTCGTTCAGGTACAGGTCTTAGGTTATATGGAGTCTGGTCTTCGCTTCTTGTCTGTTGCAGTCGGGCAATTACTTCATCAAAAGATTCATTCATATTAACTCATAAAATATTCAATGATTCCAAGAATGAAAAATGAATGAAAAAAAAATTTGAGAAGCAGGTACTTACTTCAATTGCATGTTTGCTGAGTTGACTGTATCCCTCTATACAAAGAAAATTCAAATTTTTCCTAACTCATTCCTTCACAGGACTCTCACAATCTGAAAAAGTCTGATATTAGTATTTATGTATACAATTGTTTGGGTTCCACTGCAAAATGCTGCGCCAAGTGTATAACAAAAAAATTATTATGATAGAATAATTTAAACAGAATTGTCTCTATCACCAAGTGAACGAAAATTTCTATTTCGTAAAAAAAATTACTAAATATGAGAAAAAACTTATTTCCTTCGTACAACAATAAGGAAATATTATTCAGAATATTATTCAAAAGAAAAATAATTTACTTAAATTATTTATGTTAAAAAAAAAATTATTTGCACACTGCAGGGAAAAATAATCATATAAAAATTCCACGCACACAAAAAAAATTGAATTCACAGAGAAAAAAAAATTTTCTTGATAATTCCCCGATACTAGGAATGAATGTTTACTATTCAATTAGCTTCGTGTCGCCTTGCACTTGAAGATCGCCCTGATTGCACTTGAGCGCAATTTGTCGTTAGCATCCAGCGATAATTCGGCACTGCTCGGCCGACTTTCAGTCCGTACTTGCTGAATTTGGCGAAGAAAAATTTGGAATCCCTTCCAAATTGTTGATTGAAGACGTTACTTCCTTTTTCCGGAGGCGGTTATCAACGCGTTGACTTCTAAACTTTATCGCCGTTCCGATTACTTGCAGCTTCACTATCGTCCGTCGCCCGTCGTCCGCCACTGCTCTGCTACCGCTACCTTTCGCTAAGTCTCCCTTTTAGCGACCAAAATTTTTAGGAATTTCGTGTATTTAAGTCCGTACACGATAGAAAAGTTCACTGAACTGACGTAGATATTAGCGACTTTCATACGTCCGCCAACACTGTTTGTTTTCGTCTTCTCCGCTTCTGCGATCGGCGTAGTATAGGGCGAGTTGCTGATTCTTTCGTAAATTTCGTTTTCTTATAAAAATCACCGCTGATCTATGCAGTGATTATTACTATTGTTCTTATTATGGTCATATATAATTATTAAACTGAATTTCTGGTTGATCTTATGCGAATGTTCGGAAGTTTCAAACTAGGCAGAGATTTACCGCTGTCAATTTTTCACTCCAATCGACGCATAAAGATTCACTGCTTCTTGGAATATTTCGTTCTGCTTCGTTTCCCTTCTGCTACAGTGTTGATGTTGTATTGGTGTTTCTAGTGCTGAAGACCGTCTTGAGATTATTTGCGCTGTTAAATTGAGAGTTAGTTTTAGCGCCGTCACTGCTCACTCTCTGTAAATTTCTCTAGGGCCGTGAACTTTAATATTTTTCAAATGTGCGCTGGGCGAAATCCTCCGAAACTGCCACCATTATTTGTTATGCGGTGCACTTTTATTTGTATTGCGTTGCACCACATATGAATGACTCCGTTTCTGTCTGTTGACTTTCACTTGATAGTAACGCAGGGGACTTGGTAAGTTAGGTTGAAATTGTCTATTAATGTTTTTTACTTTCAGGAGGGGGTAAGAATTCACCGGGCACGGTTTTTCATAAGTTTTATTAACACTAAACTATTTCACACGGCCAGCCACACTGGACTTAGAAATTTCTTGATGTTAAGAGAGGAGCGAGTGACACAATCCTACCCAATTTGGTTTTCAAGTAACTCTGGCTAAAAATTGATCAGAATGAACTCTGGACCTATGTTGAATAAAACTCCGCCTCCTTGAGGACGTCTACTTTACTCTTAATGGTTCAATCTTAACTCCCACTTTTGGCAAGGACAAATCAGGTCAATTTTGCTGACCTTTTCACTTCTTAGTCTATCCTCTAACTCCTCCTTCCTTTCCCACATCTTGGAGGTTTGTTTTGGTTACACTTCAATTTACTTGTTCTCATGGCTCATCATTTTAAACTATCAACATCGTCTCTCTCTCTCTCTTTCTCTCTCTCTCTTTCATAATCCCGATCAGTGAATCTCATACTTATTCACTGCATAACACTACCTCAGAAATAATATATTTTCATATATGTTACTGAAGGGGAATTTTTTAGTTGATAATAAGTTCGTCATCCCGTGGGCTCGAACCAGCGAAGGACAAGAACTCAGGACTACAGTGGATGCTTTAAACCACACGGCCAGCAAGTGAGGTATAAGTGGATATCACCTCCCATATACAAATCGCCCGTCGAACTCAGGTGTTTGTATTTAGTGACGATATCCACCCACCTCTGCCATGTTGACAGTGTAGTGCGTTTGTCGCACGCAGCCATATTATGACTTTTTATCATATCACCGTGATTCATATACAATCAGTAAGCTACAAACGTCCTTTAATATCCAATTCGCTCTACCTCGGAAATAATATATTTTCATATATGTTACTGAAAGGGAATTTTTTAGTTGATAAGTTCGTCATCCCGTGGGCTCGAACCAGCGAAGGACAAGAACTCAGGACTACAGTGGACGCTTTAAACCACACGACCAGCAAGTGAGGTATAAGTGGATATCGCCTCCCATATACAAATCGCCCGTCGAACTCAGGCGTTTGTATTTGGTGACGATATCCACCCACCTCTGCCATGTTGAACGTGTAGTGCGTTTGTCGCACGCAGCCATATTATGACTTTTTATCACATCACTGTGATTCATATACAATCAGTAAGCTACAAACGTCCTTTAATATCTGTAGTCCTGAGTTCTTGTCCTTCGCTGGTTCAAGATCACGGGATGACGAACTTATTATCAACTAAAAAATTCCCCTTCGGTAACATATATGAAAATATATTATTTCCGAGGTAGAGCGAATTCGATGTTAAAGGACGTTTGTTGCTTACTGATTGTATATGAATCACGGTGATGTGATAAAAAGTCATAATATGGCTGCGTGCGACAAACGCACTACACGGTCAACATGGCAGAGGTGGGTGGATATCGTCACTAAATACAAACACCTGAGTTTGACGGCGCTTTGTATATGGGAGGAGATATCCACTTATACCTCACTTGCTGGCCGTGTGGTTTAAAGCGTCCACTGTAGCCCTGAGTTCTTGTCCTTCGCTGGTTCGAGCCCACGGGATGACGAACTTATTATCAACTAAAAAATTCCCCTTCGGTAACATATATGAAAATATATTATTTCCGAGGTAGAGCGAATTCGATATTAAAGGACGTTTGTAGCTTATCGACTATATATATATATATATATATATATATATATATATATATATATATATATATATATATATATATATATATATATATATATATATATATATATATATATATATATATATATATATATATATATATATATATATATATATATATATATATATATATATATATATATATATACTGTTAGGAACAAACGTTTGCCTATTGTTCCCTTACTG
>NC_089756.1:380033-402533 GCF_040412425.1 Macrobrachium rosenbergii | reverse complement strand
TTTCAGGTGTGTTTCCCTACGCCCTCACGTAATACCAATGAAAGGTCCAATCCCCCCCACCGGTTGAGAGTTGATTGAGTGTTCCCTAAAACGCGAGGAATAGCTGTGATCTTCGAGTCATAAAATATTTTAATTGCGATTTCACATCCCCTTGTACACAATAACGGGGAGGGCGGAACCCAAACTCCATTTTGATAAAGGGAGGAGGAAAACTCATGTGGAAGGCTTCAAGGCAAAGGAGACGTAACGGATACCTGGTTAACGGCGTTGATGTCTTTATTGATTCCGTGAAAGGGCGGAGAAGGGATGCACGAACGACAGGCAGATAGACAGACAGACAGACAGACAGACAGATGATGAAAACAAAAACCTCCTGTATATAGTCAGGGAGATTAGAATTGCTCCCCTGAAGGTCAGGGATTGAAATTCTTCCTTAGGAATGAGTAATGTCATCTCAACATTAATTTTCTTTTAGTCTTCAAGTAACTGAATTATTACTCATTGTCCAAGATTTTTTTTATTGTACAGACACGTCGAAATAAGATAGGCAGGCTCTTGCACACTTATCTGCAGAGAAAGAAACAGAAAATGCACCGAACATGATTCCAGCATAGCATCTATCTATAAAAGCGTTATGTGTGCATGGTCGTGCGCATGTGTTTCTTGCCCTTTTTTTTACGCTCACAGTATGATTCTAGACAATTCGTAGACAATTTTATGAGTCACCCCTCGAAAGTTAAATTTTGTATACAAATGTATCTATTGTAAATTCTGACCATCCTCTCCATTACTTGAAAAAAACGCAGGTTTCCCTCTCAAATCTGTTCATGAAATAGCAGTTTTATTTTAAACAGGGAAGAATCAAATTCAGCCACTAAAAGCAATGAACTTGGTTAATCCTGCAAGGAAAGCATCAACAAACATTTTTCCAGGGAACAGCTAAACCAGTGAAGATTCTGGAGATATAATTCATGCAGAGAAGTAAACAGTGGGATTTCAACAAACGCGACTCCCTGAACAGAGGAACTGGAGATTTTCGCCCATTTCACCATGCTTCTTGCCCTTCATCTCTAACAGAAGGAAGGAATTATGCAGTGATTACTGAATAGATGAGATTGGTAGTGTTCGCAGGAGACGGTTATCAAGGTTTGTTTTCTTGGGGAGCGAAGACGTGCAATTTTTACAAAACATGTCTGTTCACTAGTGATGACCAGACACACACACATATATATATATATGTGTTGTGTTTATATATATATATAGATAATATATATATATATATATATATATATATATATATATATATATATATATATATATATATATATATATATATATATACATATACACGCACAAGAAAAATTGGTTCTTGGATTTTTTCAAAGTAATCGTCTCTAATGTACGTTTGTGTTCAACCATGCCATTCCCTTGTATAGAGAGTATTAAAATTAACTGGACATTATTAGTCAACTAACAATAAGTTCTTATCTGGAAAGTAATGATATAATAAGGAGGAAAATAATGAAGAGAGATAATTTCTTTATATATATATATATATATATATATATATATATATATATATATATATATATATATATATATATATATATATATATATATATATATATATATATATATATATATATATATATATATATAATATATATAAATATCACACATGAATATCAAAATTCATACCTCGGTATATCTCCGTTGGAGAATTGTCGCTGAAGGGGAATTTATATAAGTGAAGACTGATGGCTCAATGGTTAAACGTCCACTGGAGTCGCTGAATAGGTTTTCGTCACGGGTTCGTGTCCCGACGATTCCAATTCATTTATCACTTATATAAATTCCCCTTCGGCGACAATTCTCCAACGGAGATATACCGAGGTAGCGTGAATTTCGATATTAAGCGACATTTGTAGCTTCATGATTGTATATAAATCACGGTGTGATAAAAATTTCATATATATATATATATATATATATATATATATATATATATATATATATATATATATATATATATATATAAAGAGAGAGAGAGAGAGAGAGAGAGAGAGAGAGAGAGAGAGAGAGAGAGAGAGAGAGACTCGAGCAAAGAAGTACTTAGCCTTCTCCATAAATTTCATCTCTGGGGAAATTTTGCGGGCACGTGTTTAGAAAAGCGCGGCGCTGTTCACGGTCTGGCGATCAAAGAGTTTATGTAGGAATGTTATTGCAGCCCGCGAGCGAGGACGAGAGGACTAGCGACGCCAGATTGCCCCCTGGGGCACTGGGTCTCGTCCTTGTCTCATATCGGGCACCGTTATGTAGGAAAATATTAGTTTTCGTTGCCGGAATTCCGGAATCCTTGAAATGGCGATTTAAAACCAGGACGGAGGAACTTATTTTCACAATTTCCGTTTCTAATAAAGTGCTGTCTCCGGCAATATTTTTTTGGTTAGCAAAAAAATAATAATAAAAATCTCACCACTCTTCGACCAACTGAAAGAAACATTTTATTTTAATAACATCTCTTCTTGCTGTCACATCGTGAGTCACCAGTCACTTCAACGAAAGACCAGCAATTCTTGATCCCCTTAGCTTGTGGTTTCAGTAAAATTTGGAACATCATTACCTAAAATACTGGTTTCACAGTGGTTTCCATTCATTCACTCTTCATTAACTCTTAGTTAATGGGTCCGCCATTCGATTACTGGATTCGGAATATTTTTGAAGCACCTCTCTCATCTCATTGATGCTTTCCCTCTCTCGCTTCGGTGTATATACCCACTCACTCTACAGCCAGTTAGCGGTCCCTAGGAGGAGTTCGAAAAGTTCTAATTGGCATTACCATGCGGATCATATTCAGCTTCCGAGTATCACTCTCTCTCTCTCTCTGTATACATACATACATACATACATACATACATACATAATCCTTCGGCCCAGCCCTAGGAAAGCTGTTAATCATATATATATATATATATATATATATATATATATATACATACATATATATATATATATATATATATATATATATATATATATATATATATATATATATATATATATATATATATATATATATATCTATAGTCTAAAAGTAAAAACTGGATCCATACATAAATAATACACACACACACATACTGTGTTTGTGTGTGTATATAACATCCGAAAGAGAGATCTGTTTCCAAAATGAAAAAAAAAACAGTTATTGATAGCTAGACTATTTCACTTAGAGGATAGTTACTCCACACTTACGTACGTAAGTAAAGATTTTCTACAGAAAAATAATTGCTGCTCTCAAGTTGGAAGGTCATGGCATAAAAAGAACTGGATGACGTCACTACTGTACGTCTAAGGTAATTATTTTCACCTGTACGTACCCTCTGGCTGCTGCATAGGGCTCTTCATTCATATCGCTGTCTTGAAATCTAGCCAGGTTCTGCAGAACATCGCATCCGCCGCTGCATTTATTTCTTGTCTACAGACAGCAGAGGTCAGCCTTAATTAATAACTAGGTATTTACTAGACCTCGGCTGAATTTCAGAGGCTGCTATCCAAGGGAATGAGTCCATTCAAATATGCACAAATATTCGACGATAAATGACCACACTTTATGGATTACTTGCAAAGCTTCCGTGGAATACATTTTTTTTACGCTTCCTGTCAATATTATGTAGTTTCCTTTCACTCCTGAATGAAGCAAGATGAAAATTAAAAAACTGAGTCAGTTATTTGCTATCGGAAGTTCCCTGAATATAAATACATCTACGCAAAAAGAAAAAAAAGTAAGAAAGTTTTTGTCTGGTCTTTTAAAATTCGTGTTAGTATTCTCGCTCTCTCGGAAATGAAAAGTATCAACTGAATAATAACTGCACATGAACAGTATTAAACTTTTGCCTACAAGGATAGCTTTTACTTACTACTGATTCTCTCTCTCTCTCTCTCTTCCATGAGTGATACTCTTTTAAGGGAAGAAGTGTGAAGGTGAACACGCACTTACACACGCACACACACAGAACGATACCTTTAGAATAATACCTCTTTTATTCACATAGGAACTTGTTGAAGCTCTACGTTTATTACTAAACTTAATTGCCATTACCACACGAATTTCAGAGTTACCTATAAAAAGTATTACTGTAGTTTTGTTTCATGAATTAGGTGATAATAAATAGAATATCTCTCTCATGAATATATGAAAAGGGCCTGTTTTCCTGCTTTGCTCGTGTGTTGACGGTAGTGATGATAATTTGATTATATATGACTGAAATGATAACGCCACATAATTTAGCGCCATATGGCCTAAGTTTGAACCCCACCCATTTTTATTGCTCTCATTGGGAGTCTAACAGAAACTATATTTTCTCTAATAAAGCTGTAAAAGCTGTTTAACTGTATAAATTTCCATAAAAAACAAAATACTTACCCTTCGTGTTAATAGTAATCGCATATAAATACCAACAACACACATACAGACACACTCACTGACAAACACATCCAACAAATATATATATATATATATATATATATATATATATATATATATATATATATATATATATATATATATATATATATATATATATATATATATATATATATATATATATATATATATATATATATATATATATATATATATATGTGTGTGTGTGTGTGTGTGTGTGTAAACGATCATTCAGAATGTGTCAACCCTTCTTGTATTTTGTCCATTGTCTAGTTACTGGCCATTCACGATGGTCACACATTCTGCAGAGAGGTACAACTTTCAATATATAGTGAAGTTGAGAGATATAATTAATGATTTTCTTTCTATTACACTTTTCTGAAAGATCCACATCCATCAATAGGAATGCAACTGTTCTAATCTAAACAGGACTTTTAAGCTAAAAGTTACTATTGATGAATGGCAATCACTCTTCTGCATAATAAATACAATGGTCAAATATTTTTCGCGTTCTCAAATCTTTAGAATTTCTCTAATTATATGGACGAGGAGAACGTCATTATGTAAATTACAGAATCTGAGTAAGCCCGCAGGACGCGTCATGCAATAGGCCAGACATTTTATGCAACTGTCTTGAAACCGATTCCTGAGTGATCATGACACCTGCGTTTTGGCAATTCACGATTTATTTGAGTAATCCAGTAGACCAATGTATTCTTTTTGTATAGTATTTATACTAAATACAAGAAAAATACTATGGAGTTTGTCTGAAATAGAATATTATCTATCTTCCAAAAACAGTCTTATTCTATATATATAAATAAGATGTCATAATAAACTCTGATGAGTTCCAAACATATATATCATATATATACAGAGAGGGATATTTCTGATGAAATACCTTCTTACAACAGTGGTGGCAGCGGACACAACAGAGCTTTCTGGCAGCACCTCTATGGCGTCTACATTGGTGGAACGGAAGCTCCGATACGGCGAGATGAAACAACCATGAAAATTTGTCAGCTATAAACGACATGGTCCATTTTCACTACACGCATCAAAAGTCTTGAAACTGCTGAACCAATCAACATACCAAAAGGGTCGAAGAAACCACCTTGGTGACAAGACACGGGCTGGAAAATGCGTTTTCAGCAAAGAACGTTCTAGAAAATCTGAACCAGTTACAAAATCCGGATGTTCCTTGAGGATTTCTGCAATAATGTATTCATCAACGTAAGTAGTTCAACATCCCTTGAAATCCAGAGGCGTGTCTTGCCGAACTTTGACCTCGAATGATGTCATACAAAAGTACGTTCGTTCGTGCGTTACATAATGAATATAAAGGGAGGAACCGTTGTTCGAATTATGGACTTGGTGAGATCCAATTCTTGTGTGTCTGAAGATGTTGCTGATTTTTCACATGGAGACTAATCCCAGAGGACTTGTGGAGTGAGTAAGAATTCTATACATTTTTTTTTTTCAGACTTTGTTTTTTTTAACTGTGAACACACGGTATCTCCTGTTCTTTTTCAGAGGAAGATGTATTTCTTACAATTTTTTGTATTTTATGATTTTTAATGTGACGTTTCTTTTTTACAGGTATTTCTGTTCCACTCCATTCCTATTCCTTTTTCCTCTCTCCCTCCTACAAGGATGAGAGTGGTATGACATTTGAGATGACCTGTTTTAATTGATTGACGTGTTCATGATTTGACAGATGAGTTATTTTCTGTAATTGGGGTTTATGATTTTGGAGCATTATTTCCTTTTTGAAGATTTTCTGATAGTTATGCTGAAACATTGGATTTCATTCTTCGTAATTTTTAAGAAGTTATTTTTCGTTGATTTTGTCAATAAAGGGTTTTAGTTTTGTACTTAGTATCTCATTCCAGTAGTCCTCAGATTTTAGTTAGGGAAAGATATAACTTATGATGCCGGCTCATTTTACTGCTATCACACAATGTCTGGTCAATAAAATGAGATCAAACCTCTGTTCATAAAACAGAGACTTAAATCATAAGTATAGGCATTGCAGAAATGGCCGAATTAAAGTTTTTGGTGGCATTCAAAAACTGGGTGACGCGTAAAAGCAACAGTAAAAAGAACAAACAATTAGGAACAGTTAGAAGGTGTTAAATAATTACATGTATATCGTTTCTCGAGAAGAGATATAAATTAGTGCTTGGCATCTCAGGATAACCATTGTGTCAGTGAGCCGTTGCTGGGGCGAGCCGTGAGCATCTCTCTCACTAGCCAGTGTTTTGGTGGAGAGTGTTTTGGGTTATCACCACTTTTTGAATTAAAACAGTGATATTGTGCAAGATATGTGTGAAGATATTAAGACCAGAAATCGAGGTAGAGTTAAAACACGTGAAGACGCGCGAGTGTTGTTTGTTTCTTTTTCGCTTGATGGAAATTCGCGCGCTTATTGGCTAACATAAGTGTTGTGATGTTATTTTTTTGGTTGTGTTAGTGTGAAATTGTCCTTTTTTTGATTGTAGTTGTAATGGTGATAGGGACAACTGTTATTTTTTTTTCGTTGTGTTTAACTGATGTTTCAGGTTGCAAACGATTGTGTTACGTCATCACCACGGTGACATAGTAATTGCGTCACGAGTTTGGGCGGAGCGTCGTATCATTGTTTGCCACGTCTAGTGAAGCGCTGAGCGTATTATGGTGCAATGTATTTTTTTTTTTTTTTTTAACAATCTGCGGTACGCATCGGCGTGTTTATAAAAGGGATATTTGGTTGTTGTTATTTCTGGGAACTTTAATATTTGGGTAGTATCAGAACGAGATATTTATGAGTAAGGGGTGAAAACAGTTTTTGCAAGAGTGTGTTGTCTTCTTGGTTTTTGTAGTCACACAACGTAACATAACTCTGGGTATGTGTTTGTGAGTATGTGGGCAAGCCATTGCCTTTGCAGTGACACTTTCCGTTTGGACAAAGGGAAGTGTTATCCAGAAGTTTTTGAGGCTGAGAGATTTTGATTCAAACCTCAAATACATTGAAGGTCATAATGTAGTTGCAGATGCATTGAGCAGATATTTTGATCATCGAGGTTAAGGAAATTTTTAATCACCGAAATCCTGTGTTAACAGAAGAAAATCAACATATTTGGTATCTAATGTCTCTGATACTAGTAGTTCTGAGATATCGCCACTAGAGGACATACACGTTTCTACAGTGCATACTTCGGGGAGAAATAAAGAAAATCGGCAGTCTCGGGAGAGATTGTTGTTCGTGATATGAGAGTAACGCAGTTTTTTATCTTTTATCCAAATAAAATGTTTTTTCTACTAGGCTGGAGCTTTTTACAAAAACAAGATGAAGATAAATTGTTGTTTAGATGCTAAGGCATTTCTTAGGTCAGTTTCACCTTCAAGAAAGGGTATAAGTTGCCAAATTTCTGGTCTAGAGTTGAGAATAATTTATTGGTGAGGAAAGTTATTAAGAAATCTAACAGCCCTTATAAAGTTCTCCTTGATAGTATGGGTGAAATTACACAAAACATGGAGAGAGTTGTAGTACCACAAGTTCTAGACATTGTAATTGAAAAACTCCTCATTTAGATGTGGACAAGACGTATGAAAAGATGATATTTTGTTCTTTTAGGAAAAATATGTTTTTACTTCAGTGGAAGCTTTGTGAAGAAGTGCGCTAGATGCAATGCTAATAAGTACCAGTACACGACGGTTAGTCAGCTGAGTTTGGGTTCATATCCCGTACCATTTGGGCCGTTTCAGAGAGTGCATATGGATATTCACTAGAATGATCAATTAGTGTTCAGAGTCCGCTTATGGTTATTCTCATTTATTAGATGATTTGTTGATTTTCCAACACCTTTTGTCGAGATTTTCCCACTAAAGTACAAATCAGTCCTGAAAGGTTAAGAGAACATCATTTAAAAGGAAAATTTGTAAATATGAGTTTTTGAATTAGTCTGATCACAGACAATGGTAGGGAGTTTATTGATAAGACTTTAGACGGTCTTAAATTTTACATGAATGAAAAAGCTATTATAATTCCGTTCCTGATGTTAAAATTGGGAAATAGATTTATTTCAGTTGTTAATGAAAATCACAGGTATGTCAGTAATAGCAGCTCCATATTTCTCTCATTAAAAGACCGGTTAATGGGTATTAAATGGATGCATTCCAAATTGTATTGTTGTTTTGGTAAAGAAAAAATTAGTTCTGGTCATTTTTTCCTTTCCCGATTTTAATAAAGTTGTAAATGAGCATGACTTGTCAGATTGTTGTAATTCAGGAGGACGTTACTCCAGTAGATTTTATAAATTTTTAATATTCAGGTTATTGTGATTTCTTAAAAATGTCAGAGAAGAAATTGTGTGCAGAATGCCGATAGAGTTTTGTAGATATATGAATTTGAGTTTTTGTTTTTTTAAATATATAATCTATGGGTATAGTGTCAGGGTTCTAACTGATCATAAGCTCCTTACTGACTTTTAAAAGGTTTCAATCAATTGAGTCCTAAAAGAACTGTTGGCACATGATTATCCAGGACTTTGGAGCTAAAATTGGATACTTACCAGGTAAAGCAAACGTAATTGCAGATGCGCTATCTCGTAACCCAGTACCAACACACTCAATACCTTTCGCTGATCTAGAAGAAATTCCAATTCTTTGAAAGCTATAGAAAATTACTATCGAAAATGGTCAATCTTTAGCCCAAACAACAGAGAATATTACAGATATAGAATGGAATCTAGATTCAGTACGACAAGAACAAATGAAAGATCAGAAATTAAGAGTAATAATAGATGCATTAAATAGGAATCCAGATGATAAGGAATATGTGAAATATACGAATCAATATTTCTTGATTAAGGATAACATTCTATGCCGATCCGTGGCTAGGAGAACCAGGAGTTCAACACAGTTAACTAACGACCAGGTGTTGTACCTATCACATTAATCCCAATCGTTCTGAAATGGCTTCACAACCATCCTCTGCATGGTCATCCTGGGTTCGAAATAACCTCTCAAAAGGCCAAGACATTATTTTACTGGTCTACTATGTTAAAAGATATTAGGACATATATTAAAAACTGTGATATATTTTTCGTCACAAGGGCCATACTAAGAATCCTGTAGGTCTCGGAACTTATCCCGTGCCTAGCAAACCTTTTGAAAGGGTACACCTTGATTTATTGACAGGTTTTTGTCGAGACAGACCGGGCGAATAAAAACCTCTTGGTTATAATAGACGCCCTTACGGTATACTGAATTAATACCACTAAAAGTAAAACAGCCACTGAGTGCGCTAGGAAGTTTTATGAGTGCTATATATGCAGACATGGAATTCCAAATATAATAATCTCTGACTCAGGTGGAGAATTCAATAATCACTTCCTTAACTCATTGTGCGAAATTCTGCAAATAAAGAAAATCAATACCATGATATACCATCCTGAATCTAATGGATTGGTAGAACGGGTTAATAGAAAGTTGCTAGACATACTGCGTGTAAACATAGGCGGTATGGACCCAAACTGGATATTGCAATACCCACTGTGTCCAGTACCTAAATAACAATTATCATACTTCAATCCGTATGTCTCCCCATGAAGCTGTTTATGGGATACCTGCTAGGTCACCTTTTCACATCTTATCCCCGACATCTAGTTTATCAGATCCATTGAAGGATATAATAGATGTTAGCCGAAATAGATATCAAACACTTTATCAAAACCTCTTACAGGCTCAAGTGTTAATGAAGAATGCACATGATAAAAAGCTAAGGTCACAAAGCCTTTTGAAAGGAGATATAGTAGTATGTACAGGTCTATGTTAGAAAAGGGCTAAATTGGAAATTATTGCCTAAGTTTGAAGGTCCTTTCATAGTTATAGAAGTTTTAATAGGTAACCGACTTAAAATTCGGAATCAGTCCGATTCAACGGATGTTTGAACAGTATCTATCTCTCATGTGAGAGCTTAAGACAATGGTTTGTTATGAAAAAGTTAATTATTGTGTGAATTTTTACATCATTTGAATGATGCGATGTTTTGTTTCATTATTTACAAGTTATTTTTTTGCAGGCTCCAACATGAAGAAAATTTGTCAAATTATACCATGCACTATTCCTCTCAATGTTTATCGTAGCTGGAAGAGTTCTGAAATAACTTTACATCATGGTTCTATAGTAGAGGAAATGAATAATTTCTTTCTAACTGGCAGTAATATAGTTTTAGAAGTCAATATGAACGCCATTTTTACTAGCGAAAATGAAGTAATGACGTTGAAATCAGAATTGACTCTTTTTTATCAATCTCTGGCAGACTTGCATAAATCATTCTTAGCTAGCAGTGATCCAACGTCGCCTAATCAAGTCAGTGACACAATTAATATGCTTTTCTGGGAATTAAGGAATAAAACATGCGAAGCTGAAATCTTGGCTCGTGATTTGCTAATGTGGTCAATACCTCATGACTTTACAAGAAAGGTAACCCACTTGTTCTAGCGGCATTAAATTTGGTTGGTTCCGTAGCTGGTCTTGGGTTAGGGATTTCAAATCGTTTAAAACTTCGCGATCACGGGGTTAAAATCGAAAATCTGGAACATCAACAAGAGGTATTAGCAGGAGAACTAAACAAACAAATTCAAGCTTTGAACAGCGTAATCAGTAAAGTAAATGAACAGTCACGACGTTTCAATCAGGTTCATGACACTCAAGTTTTGTTAGCAACTTTGATGTATTATCATGCTAAAATTAATCATGTATACTCGAGTTTCAAGCTTTATCGAAAAATCAAAAGATTACGTGGAAGCTATAACACTTGCTGCTAAAGGCGTGTTGTCTCTCATTTGTTACCGATTAAAGATCTTACTCAGATTATCAATAATGCTCACGATAAAATGCGCTATGTTCCAGTAGTAGATTTTCATTAAGTTGAATTTTATTACAGCTTGATCACAGTTAAAGTTGACCTTGATAAGATCGTAATCGACATTCCTTTTAACCCATCAGACGCGTGGAAAGCGTATAAAATTTCGCCTTTTTACACGTATGTATCTAACGTCTCAACACCTATTATTAATAATCTGTCAGCTCTAGTATTGGTTTCCGCCAATAATAAAGCTTTACGGCAGTCCGAGACCAAGCACTGTTAAATGATTGCCATGATGTTATGAATAATGTAGTGTGCAGGATCGATTTGTTTGAATTCTTAAATGTATCTGATACGTCATTGAATTCATGCGAATTGGACTTAGTACTTAACAGAACCTCTCCCATACACGTGAACATTGTTTGGCTGGTTTAGTAAGGTATCGTGACAATCAGTTTCGTCACAGGCTCGTGAATGGCACGTCATTCGTCTTCTCTGCAGAACCATACATCGTCACTTGCCCAGATGGTACTAGGACAACAGGACACATTTTCGTCGTTAATGATGGCTGCATTGCAACAACGTCGTCACTCTTCATCCGAGCTATGATAAAATTGATCATATCGTGGGCGTAATTTCTTCATCAACACATCGTGGAAACACTAGGCTGCAAGGTCTAACAATTCCCTACAGCAGGCCCGTCGAAAAAATGCTATTGCATCATTAGACTTGCTGTCTCCTGCGAGCCATTCTTCTGATCACCATGATTTTCTTCTCCTCTACACATTAATTGCCGTTGGTATGTTGCTGGGAGCCGTAGGCGTAATCGTCAGCGTAATGTTTTGGAAAAAAGCACGAGAGATGAAGGAGACCATTGCGAAATCTGCTGATTCTCAAAGGTCAACGTTGGACTGGCGCAATTATATGTTCCGAGTTCGATAATGGAATTACTTTTTTTTTCATTAAAGCTCGTATACAAAGAGAAAGACTGAAAAGGTTCTATTTTTCGGTGGTAATATATGTAAGGAAGAGCTGAACATTTCTGGTGATATCATTTATCTACATTTATTTCTTTAATAACCTATACTGCATATGTATGTATCAGTTTCGTGTAGTAGCATGTTGTTCATTCAACAATTTGCATTTAGTAATTTGGTTGTCCATACTGGTTAATCTATCAGGATATCTGTTTGTTTATATAAACCTACCATATGGTTATTACTTTTTGGATACATTTTTTAAGCATTGATTTCAATCTCTATCATTGCAAGTGTATTCATATAATCTGTGCACAAATGTTTTTACTTCGTAACGAATTGCATTATCATTTCAGGATTGCATTATCATTTCTGAAAAGGTGCATTATTTTATTTGATTTATCCGGATTACATTATCTATATATGATTTATATGTTAATCATTAGCATTATCAAGTATAATCAATATTTGAGTTATATAACTTACCTTTTTTCTCACTTTGCTACATTTTAGTAAGACTTGTGTTCTCAAATATGCAAATATATTTCAGTATTTGCTGTCTTCATTAACTATTACTATGTATCCTCATTCACATTTTGAGTGTAATGGTTTTTGATTTCAGCATATATTTTCTTTTGCTTTCTGAGAATTTATGCTTAAAATAGTGAATGCCTGTTTTGATGATTTCTAAAGGTTGTGTTTTAAATCCTGGCCTAGCAAATGTCATATTTCATTTATGCCACATTTAAATAAACTACGTTTCTTAGTAAATCTAAGATAATTCCCAGTATATATCTCTGTACTGATCATGAAAGGAATGCTATTGTGAAATCTCTGTTTGGTCAACCCAGACGCAAACGTCATCAATAAGTACCTGTGTAGTGCTTTAAGACAGTGTGTCATCATACATTCTTGCGTTTGCATAGTTTGCATAGACTCAGCGTTCTTTTTCTGATCAGGGTTGAAGGCAAAGTCACGTAGCCGTGGGAAGTCCTTGGAAACGAGGTCATATGTTTGTTCGTGTGTGTGAATCTTAGTCTTGCTTATTTAAAAAATGAAAGCTTAGATATTAGATCGACATGGGAGATCATCCCGTAGACCAATTGTATTCTTTTTGTATAGTCTTTATACTAAATACAAGAAAAACCAAATAGAGTTTGTCTGAAACCTGCAGAACATTGGTCTGATCTTCCAAAACAGTCTTATTCTACAGCCATGGAGAAAAATGAAGATGTATTTGTAAACTCTGACTGAGTTCCAAACACAGTCCTTATAACCAAACACAGAGGAAATTTCTGATGAAATACCTTCTTCAACATTATATATACTATATATATTTTATATATATATAAGTATATATATATATATATATATATATATATATATATATATATTTATAACATTGTGTGTGTGTGTGTGTGTGTGTGTGTGTAAACAATCATTCAGAATGTGTCAAGATTTCTTGTATTTTGTCCATTGTCTAGTTACTGGCCATTTACGATGGTCACACATTCTGCCGAGATAAACAACTTTCAATATATAATGAAGTTTGAGAGATATAATTAATGATTTTCTTTCTATTACACTTTTCTGAAAATGATCCACATCCATCAATAGGAATGCAACAGTTCTAATCTAAACAGGACTTTTAAGGTAAAATTACTACTGATGAATGGCAATCACTCTTCTGCGTAATAAATACAATTGTCAAATATTTTCCGCGTTCTGAAACCTTTAGAATTTCTCTAAGTATATGGACGAGAAGAACGTCATTATGTAAATTACAGAATTTGATGTAAGAATGACGTGTCATGCAATGGTTAATGAACATTTCATGCAATTGTCCTGAAACCGATTCCTGAATGATCATGAGGACCTGCGTTTTGGCAATTCACGATTTATTTTAGTAATCCAGTAACCTTTAATAATTCTATTATATATATATATATATATATATATATATATATATATATATATATATATATATATATATATATATATATATATATATATTTATATATATATTATATATATATATATATATATATACACACTCATGTGTGTGTGTGTGTGTATTTATATAGATATATATATATATATATATATATATATATATATATATATATATATATATATATATATATATATATATATATATATATATATATGTATATATATATAGATAGATAGATAGATAGATAGATAGATAACCAATTGGTCATTAACACACACACACACATATAATATATATATATATATATATATATATATTATATATATATATATTTATATATATATATATATATATATATGAAATTTTTATCACACCGTGATTTATATACAATCATGAAGCTACAAATGTCCACTCAAATATCAAATTCACGCTACCATCGGAGATAAGTAAGTATAGCTTAGTTTTATAAGTCCGACCACTGAGCTGATTAACAGCTCTCCTAGGGCTATTTTAAGGATTAGACTTATTTTTACGTGGCTAAGAACCAATTGGTTACTAAGCAAACGGGACCCAACAGCTTATTGTGGAATCCGAACTAATTTCTCTTACAGCGAGAAATGAATTTCTATCACCAGAAATAAATTCCTCTAATCTTCATCAGCCGGCAAAATCGAACTCCGGCCCATCGAATGACGGTCTGAAGCTCAACCAACTCGGCCAATACTCCAATTACGTATATATATATATATATAATATATATATATATATATATATATATATATAGCCTATATATATATATATAAATATATATATATATATATATATATGAATATAATTATGATGTCTAATGTCCGGTGTATCAGAACGAACCCGAGTTCCATAATCACAACAGGGTCACGTTGCCGACCTGGCCACGAGAAGGATAAAGTCTATGGCCTCTCTTAAGGCTTTGTAGTGACAAGCGTATCCAAAAAAGCGCGATGAATTCGAGAGGTTAAGAGGGCATTCTGGCTACTACAATTACGTATGTATCTGGTAAAAGATGGCCAGTAGATTCAGCATATATATTTCATCCTGAAAAGCAATAAAAATGATTGCCTACTTGGCTACGATGGTAAGGATGGGTCTATTCCAGCTCTAATAAATGTATCAGAAAACGACAGGTATATGTATGCACGAGGCAATTGACTTTTACCCTTCTCGTGGTCCGGTCGGCAACTTGACCCCGTTGTGACTGTGGAACCCGGGTTCGTTTCCCGCTACTGGACATCGCAATTTCTTCATATTTCTTGCACTTGCAAGCGGATCCAAAAAAGCGCGAAGAATTCGAGAAGTTAAGAGGGCATTGTGGCTATTAGAATTATTTATATATATATATATATATATATATATATATATATATATATATATATATATATATATATATATATATATATATATATATATATATATATATATATATATATATATATATATATATATATATATATATATACATATATATATATATAATATATATATATATATATATATATATATATATATATATATATATATATATATATATATATATATATATATATATATATATATATATATATATGCCAGGTAAATATTGACATTGACCATATATTTGCTGATAAGGTACATTACATTCTGATCGTTTAGAAGATAAACAAGCCAAATAGAATGCAAATAAATTTGCGTTACAGTATATCTAAACAGAACCACTTGTTTGGTTAGAAAAAATGCAACTGTATACAAATTATGAAGTCAAGGTAAAGGAGAGAAATTGTTGAATCCGCTGTGATACAGTCTGTCATCTTTGATTGATTAACTTGCGTACTTTAGTATTTTTATAGAGAAATTGCTCTTACCTAGTCAGAGCTTCGCTTTTCTCCTTGAAACCACTTAACTCGAAAGCCGCACTGGATCACGTGAGTGTTCATTCTGGCTAAGCCTGCTTCCGTCGTCGCCCTAGTTTGAGCTGATCGGTGAAAATCATTTTAACAATGAAACTCTCCTCTCACAACATGGAGCAAAAAGATTCACAAGTCTGCCCGAATGAAAAAGCTTCACAACAGTTTCCGAATAGTTAATATTTGACATTATCTCTTATTTATAAGGTCTATGAATGCATGATAAGTTCTGAACTGAAACGGTTCTTTATTTTATTAACTTTCATTAGTATCTGAAAATGTTACTATTTTAAGTGTCAGCTTAGTTATAGAAATACATTTTTATGAAACATAATTTCATATGGAATTTCGTAGTTGAATAATTTATCACTTTATATATGACCCTCCAGCAGCAATTTACGATAAAACAAATAGATAAATTATTTTTTGTATTCAAATATTATATAACCTCATCGTTAAAATGGATTGTAAGTAAACATTTATATCTTATGTGTTAATATTAATTAGCCACACCTGGTCAACTCGTAAACGCTATATATAATCCTTCTCTTTCTTCTACTGACTACCTCGTTGTAAAGCATAATCCCCTTGTGCCATTTCTCGTCGTTTTCAATAAAATCACTTGTGTTAGATAAATTTACATACATACATTATACAAAGCATCTCATGTGAGTCTTTACACTTATGCACACACAATCAGACACGCACATACACACACACACACACGCATTGACGTGGGGTGTTGACAAGAGTTACCAATATGCGTGTTATTCAATATAACAAGTTTAGCGCAAATATTGCGTATAAACGTCCAGGGTTGAGGGGAATACTACATTTATAGGGTCTTGTTATTTACCCAGACACGGCCTTATAAAGTAACAAGCTCTAAAGGTTACAGGAAAAGAAGTTCAGCCGGGTCAATTGCTTCTGATAGCCACAGTCAAACCAGGTCTGGATTCTCGGTACAAAGGAAACATCCCTTCCAATTACTGTAAATATGATTGTATCAAAGCGTTTCTATACAGTGTAGACATTTGCATGAATGTATGAATACATGCACATGTATGTAAGATATATATATATAATATATATATATATATATATATATATATATATATATATATATATATATATATATATATATATATATATAGATATATATATACACAAAATATACATAAATATATATAAACACACAAATATATATATAATATATATATATATATATATATATATATATATATATATATATATATATATATATATATATATATATATATATATATATATATACAATCAAACACACAATCACAATATGGAACAGAAATAAATTTCTGACTCACGTGTGTGTGTGTGTATGAATAACATAGTAATTGCTTTAAAGATGAATCAAAGAACGTCCCACATTCATTCACTTTACAGAGGAGTCCATCTAAGTACATCAACTGGTAAAATGTCTCCGGTAGGCCTACTCGCATTAAAATTTCAGTCACGTTGAACTGTCTCGTGTCAGTATATTGGGGTTCCAGTTTACGAGAGCACCTGATCGATAGTCGCTCTCAATTAATTAATGACCCACGACAACATAACAACAAAAGCGTGGAACTATTTATAGCTGTAAGGTAGAGTAAGCAAGCTTTGCAAGATGACGATGGTCCGAGATGACGTTGGTCGTGAAATCTTAAACCGCGTTCGTTTTCTTTTGGGAAAATTTTCGTGCAAATGAAAGGAGATTTAGGTAAGATTTTCCTTTTTTCTTTTTTGCAGAGAACACTTTTTCTCTAAGGTTTCAAAATGATCTTTTCAAAACGTGAATTAGGATTTATAGAAATAGTCTCGAGCTGAAAGAACACCAGAGAGTTGCAACGCTTTTAGTGTTCTTCAAACAAATGCACAAACACACACACACACACACACATACGCACAAAAAAACACTATAGTTGGCATTTCCTTTTCAGGAGGCCTCGACCCATATAGCTTTGGAACCCAAGCACGCTATTCATATGGGAACTGGATCTAATAGATACAATTGATAAATATATAACCTTTATTCCCAGTATATACAATTTTACTATTATATGCTCATTGAGACCATAAGTGGATGCCTCAAAAAATAAATAGAAAACTTTCCAGTATTTTGGTTTATGGTTGTCACTATAAAGCCCTGTTTTCAAATGAAGAAATTATGATGTCCAGTAACGAACCCGAGTTCCATAATCACAAGATGGTCACGTTGCCGATGAACAATTAATGTAAAAGCAAACTTCTAAATGGCTGGTTTTGACAAAATGTATCCAAAAAAATATAAATATGATTTAAGATTCAATTAACTAAATTACGCATATCTGGTAAAATGTGGCCAGTGATTAACATATATATTTCAGCCTGAAAAGCAAAAAATGATTGTAATTTAGATTTGATGGGTAGGATGGCTCTAATAAATGTATCAGAAAACCCAAATATTGACCCCCCGAGAATTAATTGAATGAAAAAATACCCTGGTGGTACAACGTGAATTGTGAAATAACCCGGGTCACCCTCATGATCATACGTCAAAATTCATATAATGCAATAACATGCTTTACAAATAAAAAAACCTAAAATTTATAGTATTGACTTTCGATTAGAATTAAATTACATCCCATATATCTATATATATATTATTTATGATTTATATGTGACATATATAATATATAAACACATGATATTATATACCATCTTAAAATCATATATTCCAGGAAAAACTTAACTATATTAAACCTGCCCCTTGTTCTGATAGACTAAAACGCCAAATATTTTATAGCTAATATTTATATGAAAGAATATATAAATATGCCAACAACTGGCATATCCTCATACCTACATACCCTAGACTAAATATTTAGACTATATATATATATTAATTATGATATGGCCTTGTATTATATATATATATAAACTCAATATATACATATATTAATATAACATAACCAATTTTAAATGCCTTTATATATGTTCTGCTATTATTGTTGACCATATTTTGCTGAAATACAGGTACTGTACATGGTTGTTGAAGATCAAACGAGCAAAAAAATGCAAATCCCGCATCTTCATAATTATTTAAACAGTTTGAAACAAGATTAACTATATATAACATGATGTCAAGGGAAAGGAAGAAATTTAGAATCCGCTGTTAATAGTTTTAAACATCTTTGATTGTAACTTTACAACGAATATTTTATAGAAATAAAGTCAGAGCTTCTGTATGTGAAACCACTAACTGGCAACAAAAGCCACCCTGTTCATTCTGGCCCAGTTCTTTCCGTCGTCATTCCGTAGTTTGAGTCCATTGAAAATCATTTTAAAAATGAAACTCTAGTGAGTGGTAACATGGGGCAAAAAGATACAAGTTGGCGCAAATGAAAAAGCAAACTCCGAATAAAAATATTTGAGATGATCTTTTTTTCATAAGGTTTATGAATGTGATAAGTTCTGAACTGAAACGGTTCCCAATTTTATTAACTCCAGTATCAAAATGTTACAATTTTAAGTGTCAGAATAGTTATAGAAATACATTTTTGATCTGAAACATAATTTCAAATGGAATTTAATGACAGTTGAATAATTTATCACTTTATATATGACCCTCCAGCAGCAATTTAAGACAAAAACAAATATTAAATTATTTTTATATTCAAATATTATATAACAACCTCTTAACGCATGATGGATTGTAAAGCAACTATTTATAATCTTGTGTAAATTAGCACATCTGGTCAACTTTCAGAAACGATATCGTATAACCTACTTGTTTCTACTTTGTCCGATCGTTGTAAAGCATATCCTCTTTGCCATTTCTGTATCGTTTTCAAAAGAAATCACTTGGTCCGTAGATAAATTTACATTTATACATTATTTGTCTCTGTGTTTGCAGATGCCACTTTACACAATGTCAACATCAATCAGATTCATGGATAACTCACATCCACACGCATTTTCAGTTTGTCGATGATTAGGTTGAATCTGTTATTTAATTAACAACCATTAGACAAAAATTGCTTTCTCCAGGGTTGAGAGGAATACTACATTTATAGGGTCTGATTTACGTTGACACGGCCTTATTTCATTGTCCATGATACTGGGCTCACCACTGTATCCATCAAAACTACGTAGCCATTCCATACCTGGAAAAGACCATATTCTTCAGCAATTTTATTTAGCTGATCCCACCTTTTGGGTGATAAGTTATGCAGGAGAGATATCCATCAAGAACAAATGTTCAGATTCAGGGGTCTTGTTATTTAATGACAGTTATAGAAATTGACTGAAAATCACGTGAATCGGCCAACTGATAAATCTGCTTTCTGAAAAACGTGTTTGGCTTTGAATATAGGATATTTACTGATTTATCAAAGTCCATAATATCCTGTAATGTTAAATCCCCAGCTTGTTTGTGATGTAATCTTTTTAGGATTTATATTGATATATTGATAAATATTAATATTTACTGATATAGAGTAGCCAATATTTTGACTTTATATATATATTTATTTAATTTAATATAAATATTATATGGCCGATCATTTTCTATACTATCGCTATTGCCCACATTTCATATTCATGCAAACATTAACATCTTTTGGCCACACCCCAGTATTTCTTTTTACATATTGATAATAATACATGGGCATAATTTATATTATGTGAATCTGATTAAGAATAAATTAATAATTGAAAGATGACTCAAAGAATTTTTCATTCAAGTTAGAGGAGTTAAGTCATCAACTAAAAATGTCAAGTAATTCATTGAATTTCAGTCAATTTTGTCTCGTTCAATATTGCCCTTCCAATTTAGTAAACTTTTGATCGATAGTCGTTCTAAATTAATGACCCAGAGTTATAACAACAATGGAATCTTTATAGCTGAAAATGAAAGTTTGGAAGATTTATGGTCAAAGGATGTTTATGAAAAACAGTGTTTCATTTTTTTTTGGGAAAAATTTACCAAATGAAAGGTTGATTTAGGTCAGATTTTCCATTTGCAGAGAACACTTTTTCAAGGTTTCAAATTCTTTTAAAACATGCTAAAAACATGAATCTTTTTATTTGAAATAGTCTCGAGTTGAAAGAACACCAGTTCAACACCCTTAGTTTCTTCAAAGAGTGCACAAACACACACAAACAACACACACACACACACAACACACATCACACACACTGCCCAATTTTTGGCCCACCTTTTCAGGAGGCCTCTTGTAGAGCTTTTAATGTTAATCTACAGATATCTGGGAAACAAAAACAAGCAGAAAACAATTTCGCCTAGCAACCTTTGTTCCAGTTGTACCCCCTTTTCATATTTCACTTGAGACATTTCCCATGCTTTCTCAATGTAGAGTATGCGCATTTTGTGTGCTAGTGCGTATTTTATAATTTACTAAACCGCATAAAAATTGTGCAAAGAGAGAAAATGGTTATTTAGTCAAGTAGGATGGCATGGTCACACCTTTTCTTACTTCGAAATTATTTCTAGTTCATTATTGCAATAAGTCAGGTTCGCCTGAATAAGAAGAACTGCTTTACAAAAAAATAAGTAATAGTATTGGCTCCTTCTTTCCATTTCATCTCCATATGGTTGCATCCATTTTCAGAAAGCGTATCTGAACCTGTAGGCTACCTTTGTCATTTATTCGAAGAAAATACATGACTAAACCTGCCTCTTGTTCTAATAGTAGCCAAATATTTTAAGCTCAAGTTTTAATGTAAACTCCGCTTAAATATGTTGACTGGAACTGGATTTATACATACGTACATACACACATATAGACATATATATATATATATATATATATATATATATATATATATATATATATATATATATATATATATATATAGACAAGAAATCATGTTAACTGACAAGTACTGAAACATCGCCGATTTTTTTTTGGCATGAAAAGTTCCTAATTAGTTTCCCGAAAACTTATTTTTCTTCAGCAAAGCTGAAACTTTTTCCAGGCTATAATGTCCTTATCAATTAGGAACTATAAGTCTATATCTTAACGCTTTCTTATCCTAACGTTCCCTAAATAAGCATTCACAGACTGCAGTAAACGTGTCCCATTAATACTCGAGCTGCTTTTGAAAGTAGCTTCATTCCCAAAGACTCAGGATTCCTTTATTTATTGTCTGTCATCCGCAGTCAGACTGAATGGCATGGCATTCACAAGACCGCCAAGGGGATGTCAGAGCTCTCCTCCCCTCCCCTCCTCCCCCTCCTCCTCCCCAAAACTTGCATGAATAATGTCCAGGGAAATGATAGAACAACGACTAGTACATGACAACAGAAGCAGCATGCATATGATGAGGGGAAATAA